>NW_015170921.1:25066-51442 GCF_001447785.1 Gekko japonicus | reverse complement strand
GTTGTGGGGAGGGGAAGGGAAAGGAGTTTGTAAGCCGCTCTGAGACTCCTTTGGGTAGTGAAGGGTGGGGTATAAATCCAATCTCTTCCTCTTCTTCTCTTCTTCTATTAATGACAGGATGTTTTGGAGTTCATTAATTCATAGGGTAGCTGGAAGCTGGAAGCAGCTTGACAGCACATAACACCACAGTGGCCACCACCACATAATGGAAGCCGTGGGGAAGTGATCACAAAAAGTTGAGAGAGTCTGAACCAACCATCTTCCTGTGATGGAGAGAACTATTACTGAATGACTTCTCACTGTAGACTCAGTGATGTCTAGGGCTGCCAGCCTCCAGGTAGGGCTTGGAGATCCCCTGCTTTTACAACTGATCTCCAGCTGACAGAGATCAGCTCCCCTGGAGAACGTGGCTGCTTTGAATGGTGGACTGTATGGCATTGTACCATGCTGAGCCCCTGCCCTTTCCCAGATCCACCCCCAAGTCTCCAGGTATTTTCCAACCCAGAGCTGACAACCCTAGTGATGTCATGTGGGATATTCTGAAGCACATCCTGCTCCAATGAGATGGATGAAAGCCCGGATTGTCCCTTTACTTTAGGGACAAGATGGTTTAGGGAAGAAGGTGCACCGGCCGGCACCATGGCACCTATGAGGTCCAAGTGGAGTCTTGTCTAAGGTCTGCATTCTCTTGTGGGAGTAAGTTCAGGTGTCTCTCCATATAAGCTTGTATAAAGCTAACTCTGTTCAGTCCCTGCGTAAGGAGCAGTATTTGCACCTTTAAGCCACTTGTGAACCTATGCAGCTGTTTTAGGTTGAGTCCATCTAGCTTAGTATTGTCTACCATTGGTAGAATCCTTCCTGGGTCTTGAGACAACATCAGTAGCCTCTACCTGGGACTCAGACCTGGGACCTTTTACATGCAAAACATGAAACTCTACCACTGAGCCACCCCACCCCACCTCAACATACGGCCATCAGGAAGCCAGTGTTAGCATTCAGTGGAAGAATGTATCAGAGTTTTGCACTGATTAAGGCATACTTTTAAAAAAGTAACCAGGTGTAAATTACAGAGAATTTGGGGGGTACAAACTTACCCTTGGAATAAATAGATAAGCATTAATCTCTGTGTGTTGTTGTTGCCTTTCCCTTGATAAAAATGCACAAACTATTGAAATAGTTTATATCTCCAGGCATCCAATTTTATGCATGCATTCCAGATATGGGACCATATTTGGTTACAAGTGCCAGAAGTCGAGACCTCAAGTTGAAATAAGGCCTTGAAAAAATTTAGGAAGTCTATCCTGCAATTTAGCACTGATTTGCCCCTCTTGTTAAGCCTACTTGTTAAGCCACTCCTTCCCCCCCAAGAGTGCAAGAATGAAGGTCTTCTCTAGTAACGTATTTCGAGAAGTGTGTGGCTCTATGCAACAGCAAAGTCGGGGTAGATAAAATATGCATTGAGAGCGAGAATGAGAGTAGAAAGAACAAAAATCAATAAGGAGGTCTTAAAAATTCCATTAGCCTTGGAGGCATCAGCGACTCCTAGAACATGCCAACAAATTAAGTGTTTTATTTGACAATTTGCTCAATTATTTCATAAATAAGTATGTACTTACCCAGCCTGATAATTGGCAATGCAAGAGGCTGCCACTAGAAGCTTGAGGGTTGCAAGATCGAGGCTCTCATTAACTCGGCAAGTGGAGAGAGGAGACCTGATAAAGTAATGGGTTGGATGCATTATGTATGGGGCAAAGCTCTGGCTCAACTTTTCTTCATGCCTCTTTTTTCATTCACTGATGAAAAAAAAAAGTTAAGGTTTCAGGAGTTGAGATGGTAGCATATCAGGTTGCTGAAAAGCAGTAAACAGAATTTTGAAAAACCATAATGTCCTCAAACTTGCTTAAGCCTTTTTTCTTCAAGCCCTGGATTTAGAACATTTTTCTGCAGAACTTTCAAATCTCCATGGCTATGCATTTTCCTTTGGCAGCTCTTTTCAACCCCTTTGAATCAGTGCAGAAAGAACTTTCTGAGCCTATGGTAGGTTTATTTATTTTTTCCTCTCCCACTGAATAAATAAAAGATCATCTTTGGTCCTAATGAAAAAAGATTGTATTTGGCAAAGTAAGAAAAAGGGAGGGAGAACCACAAGTCAGTCTCCCAGAAATCATAATTATATCCACACGAGAGAGTATTTTTAGCTCTGGTGGGCCATCTGCAGCTCTTCAGTTTCAGCAGCTAGCGGTCACCAAGTGGCTGCTCTTCATTTTCAGGATTGCCACTGAATTATACCTAAAGGGAAATTTTGAGGCAAACATTCTACTTGGGTCAAAATCCAAACAATAACAAGGGAAGCAAAAGTTTTGATAAGACTAGCAAAATGTCTTGATTGGGCATGTATGTGTGAACATCTCATTCCTCGATACCTGCTAGATTCTCTTCATACCCAGTTTATCTCTTTGTCTTTCTGGCTTATCTAGCCCACTGTTCTGCATTCTGCCATCCTGTATGCTTCACGCTTACTTGATGACTGTACAGTTGCTTTATCCTTTGCTGTCTTGCAGTATGTCACCCAGCACATGGGAGTTGGCAAGGTGTAAGAGTATAATTTAGTGGCAGAGGACTCAACTACAGGTCTAGTGATTCCCAGTTAATATCTTGGTTTCCCCTGTTAGTTCACCTTTTCCACGCAGAAGGAAAAGGCTTGTTGGTTTTTTGGCTTTGTTTGGAATTTTTGCTGCTACAGAAAGGAAGATGTAATGGGCTTAAGATGAAGGAAAGAAAATTGGAGTTGAACATTAAGAGAAACTCCTCTGAGTGGTAACAGCAATTTGACAATGGGACCAGTTCCCAGTTGGTGGGGAATGAGTTCTCTCTTGGTGGAAGTCTTCAAGCAGGACCTAGATAGCCATCTAGCACTGAATTTCCTGCACAGATCAGGATAGGTGTAGACTTGATGGCCTATAGGGGTCCTTCCAACCATTATAAAGAAAAGTACTTGGCAACAAATGAAGCAACTAGGTAAGGCTGGCCCAAAGCTATGCCACTGGAAATAAACTGAAGTGTTGTGGGCAGTGGTTGAGAAAGGGTATGAAAGACAACCATGCAGAGAAAAGAGCATGTATACCACTTTTTTCCCTCCAAGTAATTTTTCCCTTCAGTAGAATGTTCAATCCAGAGGAGCAGACACATTTCCGAGGGCCTTGGGGTAGCACATACATTGCAGATGGTTTCCCATGATGGTCTTGGCATAGCTCTCTGCTTTTTTAATGATGAACTAATCTGCACTGTCAGGCTGTCAATGTCATTGGTGTCACCACCAACACATTCCCAAGCACTGCCAACAGCGCTCGTCCTGCTTGTGGGAAACTTTGCATAAGATGGCCCAGATGTCTTGCTGTTTCAACCGGCAGAGCTGGCACCTATAAGGGTAGCAGTGCACAACTGTGGGACCTGCAGGCCTCTTTCAAGCTATCACCATCATTTTTATGTCTCTGTAGAAAGAGCATCAATCCACAAATTCAGAAAATCCCTCTAGTATTTCACTGCTTGGCTTCATCTGGATGGAGTCGTTCCTTTTAAGATTTGAGTTTCTCTCTCTTTTCAAGTTATCTATATACAGCCGTATTCTTCTAACTGTGTTCTGGGCTCATTTCCCTCCCTTATTCTCCCCCCACCCCCCTCAGTTGATAGCCACAAATAACCTCCCCTTTAATGTTCTATTGCCCCCAAATAAAACAAGGTACAATTTCCACTCCTCCTCTATTAAAAGAAAATACAAATCCCCACTGAGTGCCAGCTCTCCTTTCTTGCAACCCACTTCTTCATTCCCCATGGCTCCAGCTTAAGGAAGCAGGACTCAAGAGCATGAAGAAGACCTGGAATTTAAAGTGGACAGCTGTGATCTGAGCAGTTGCTGCTTCAGTATACCAACCTGCATCCATAATTCTATCCCTCTTCCACAGAACAACGCTTCGTGAGTACGGGTGTATGAACATGTATTTTTTGTTCTTTTCATTTTTATGCATGGGCAGAAATATAGTTTTTATCCCATTTATTTTCTTTGACAACTTCCCCATTTTTGTTGGTTTCAGTTAAACATTTCTGTATTATTTTTATGTCACTGACACAAAACGTGTCAGTGTTAACAGCAATGTTTTCTATTGAATTTCATCAATATAGGCAGGGCACTGCAGTTTCATCTCTGCTGCGGGGAAAGCTATAAAAAAAGGTGTCAACTTTTAAGTCGGCCAGAGTAGCCTCAAAATTCTGTGACAGGTGAGGGGGCATGGACCAATGGTAAAGTTTCTGGTTTCCATTAAGAAGACTCTGGGTTAAATCCTCAGCATTTGTAGTTTAAAAAGATCTGGTTGTTGGAGATAGGAAAGACTTCAGCCTGAGATCCAGAAGAGGAGGAGGAGGAGGAGGAGGAGGAGACTGGATTTATACCCTGCCCTTCACTACCCAAAGGTGTATCAGAGCAGCTTACAAACTCCTTTCCCTTCCCCTCCCCACAACAGACACCCTGTGAGGTAGGTGGGGCTGAGAGAGCTCTTGACAGAAACTGTTCTTTTTCAAAAACAGCTTTGCCAGAACTACAGCTTGCCCAAGGTCATCCAGCCAGGTGCAAGTGGAGGACTGGGGAAGCAAACCCGGTTCTCCCAGATTAGAGTCCGCGCACTTAACCACTACACCAAATTGGCTCTGCCAGTCCGAGTAGACAACACTGCTCCTGATACATAACAAGGCTCTGATGCAATATAAGGCAGCTTCATGTGTTACATCCCCAATGTGTCTTGACTGTGTAGAGGCAGCCTGGGAAATGATGTGCGGGCTCCATCTGAGACATTAAGGGCAGGGGGGAAAAAACCCTGACTTTTTTTCCTCTTAAGATGTGTGCCTTGTCAGTCACTAGTGATTTTTTTGGATGGGGAATTAATTTTTCCCACCCCCTCCTCCAGAAAACTACAGCCTCTGGAAAAGATTTTTAAATGTTATTTACTACTACATTCCAATCTTGCTTTTCTTCCAAGACTCAAAGTAGCTTAAATGGCAGAAAAATACAATGAAATCATAGAATACAAAAACACCAAATCATAAAATTACTACAAAGACAAATTGGTCTGAATGTACACTTCTTCGGCTTCTATGATGTCTTCAGACAAATTTACAAAACCATGTCAACTGAAATCCCTCTGAAATGAGGTTCTGCATTCTCTCCAAATGAAAGATTGTGATAATGCCCTCCAAATTCCTTTCAGCAAAAGTGTTCCAGAGTCAGTTCATAGACTGAAAACTACCCAGACTGGGCTGAGGAGAGATGCACTGGTCTATGGGAAAATTCAGGTGGGTAGCTGTGTTGGTCTGAAGCAGCAGAACAAAGTCTGAGTCCAGTGGCACCTTTGTTGGTCTTAAATTATGGAAGGAAGTGTGATGTAAAGCACAGGCACATTTGTCAGGCGTTCCCCAGCTGTACTCAACCCGTCTTGTAACGCTTCCCTCCCAAGTTTAAAAGATACCAGGTGAAAGTGGTATCAAACCCTGGAAAGTGTGATTATCCCGCGTCTATCCCGCTTCCTGGAAGTATGCACGAGAAAAGCCGCAATCTGGTAGGGATGCGCTTATGTGCATGAGCTCATAAACGCACATAACCAGATTACCAGAAAAAGCAGCTTACAGCCACGCCTCTGGACCAACAGTGTGAATGCTCCCTTGCGCCTCCTCCCCGGTATGCTCCCGCATCAGTCAGTGCAGTGTGACCAGGAAAACCCAAAATAGTTTGTTCCGGGCCTTTTTTGCCACGACTCCCTCCCGCTTCAAACTGCCAGTCTGAACTCAGCCATTGTTTCAGTTACTGAGGAAATTATTCAAAACGGAGTTCTTAGTATACAGATTCTTCGTATACTATTCTTCATACATCTTCACCTCAAGAGGAAACTTTTCTACTTTAAGATTGGACTTGATTGTGCTTATATGCTTGTATTTGTATCAATACTTCGGTTATTATTGAACTAGTGTTAGCATCTTTTTCACACAGCTCCTGGACTTTATGTCAAGCATGGCCATTCCAGAGATTTCATGTTGCCTGCCCTAATACTTTAGTGCTTGAAGCCTGAGCACATACAATAGGTGCCCTGATTATGCTGTTCTAACTAAGGAACTGTCTGGTTGGACCAAGAGTCACAGATTCAAATACAAACTCTACCATTGAATTCTTTGAGCCTAACCAGGTTGTTGTGAGGGTAACATGGAAGGGATCATGTGAACTCTTTGGTGGAAAAGCAGAATAGAAATGTGAGTAATAACATCATTAGGATCCTGCTCTGGACCGCTGGATTAGTTCGGGCTAAAAAGAAGCTGATGAACCTTCAGGTTTTTTTTGGCTTGTGACTCTGTTATTTTAAAAATGGGAATCAAAAGTATCCTTTGGATAATTTTTCCAGCTCCCCTTCCCCACACACGTTTGTGTTTGAACTGTCAGGTTTTTCTGACACTCTAATTAAACTCAGTGAGGACTTCTTTGTTTCTCCTTTTGAACACCAGGACTGGCTACACTTCAGTAGTTTGGGTGCTCTTTTGTCCTGTGAATGGAGATCTTTGTGGATAAACTCCCCTCTATCAATGCAAATATCATGCACTCATCCATATTAATACCTTAGAGAACAAAGTAATTTCACATTAACTCTCCCAGCAGTGTGAAGTCAGAAGTTCTTTACTTAGACAGAGTGGAGTTGGGTTGTAAAAAGTACGATACAGAAATCTTATTTTAAAGAAATGGCTAGAGTATAGGGTTAGGAGTCAGGGCCCTTCATCAGCCTCTCTTCTGATGCCTCCTGTCAGTGTTCCCAGCCAGATCTGGAGGGGAGGGGGTTTTCTGCTCCCACACTCATGGCTTCTGAGAGTAGCTGAGTGCCATCCTCACTGGCCCCACACATTCCCCTCCTTGAGCATATCAGGGAGCCAGTCAATCTGGGGCAACAGCAGGGACCCATTCATATCTGAGGCATTATCATTCCACTGTGGCAGGGTTTTGTGTTTGGTTTTTATGGGCTAGGCTCCACAGTGGTTGCTCCATAGAATCTCCCCATCATGGTCAGAGGTTTCTCCATCCCTGGACAGTATGTTTGGCATGAAAACAAATAATCATGTTCTAATGTAGTTGCAGTCATGCAGTTAGCCTTTTTTTGCCATCAAGTCACATCTGACATAGTGACCCCTGGTGGGGTTTTCAAGGCAAGAGACGTTCAGAGGTGGTTTGCCATCGAGTGTCTCCACATCATGATCCTGGTGTTCCTTGGTGGTCTCCCATTCAAATAATGGCCAAAGCCAACCCTGCTTTGCTTCTGAGATCCAATGAGATTGGGCTAGCCTGGACTAGGCATGTGTGTGTCTTTCAATAAAGTTGAATTTGATGGTAGGTACTCTCTCTCAAAGTGATTTTTTAAACTACCTGACTAATTGTCAAACTCTCCCAAAGTCTGTTGGCAGAGTTTAAACTATAAAGTTGATTTTGATGGTAGGTACTCTCTCCCAAAGTGATTTTTTTAAACTACCTGACTAAATGTCAAAGTCTCCCAAAGTCTGTTGGCAGAGTTTAAATGTGCAAAGGAAGTGGGGCACTGACTGTTAGAGAAAAAAATAAGTAGGTTTGTTATGAAAGAACAAACTGTTGTAGAAGAACATACAGAGAGAAAGCCTAAACTAAGCAATCTAACTGCTGTAAAAGGAACAAAGAGCAACAGGAAGCTCTACAGGAGCAGGAAATCTCCAGAAGAGCCAATCAGGAGACAGCAAGGATGTAATAGGAAATTGTGGGCTGTGCCTAATCTAGCTATGCTAACTAGCAGTCCTTCAGCTGTCCCCCTGCAGGGTGGTCTTCAGATCTTCTTCAAAAGGCTGCACTACAGACCTTGTACATTCCAACATTTTCAGACTGTAGGGCACCCTGTCTTGACAGAATGTGCCACCTTGGCAATGGTGTGGGACCATGGATGATTAGAATTGTTCCAGCTAAGCAAAGGTTGGACCTTATATGTACCTACATGGGGAGGCTGTTGGAGTTGTGTGGGCAGACTCTGAGTCATGATTGTGGCTTGGCTGGTTGTCAGTGGCTGCTCCTCATCGCCATTGCTTCTTGGACACTTCCCTGGATGAATGAGCAGCTGCTGCTAGGAATGAAAGTCAACACTCACTTGTCTGCTCTCTTCTTTGCCTTGGCAGTGGCCTCTGCAGTTAGCAGCCTTCACTGCTTGCTTGAGCAGGTGACTGAAGAGTGGATGGCGGGATGGAGCAATCACTGGCTCTTTGGCAGAGGAGGTAGGAAGGAGACACCTTTGGCATCTGCGGTAATGGCCTACAGGCCAAGAGGAGATGGAGGGATCATCAGTCTCAGTCCTTTCGGAGGGGCCAAATACCTCTACTGACAATAGTCAAAGGGAGAAAGCATGCTACAAAAACAACTGCTACACAGTGGTAGGCCCTTCCAAGGTCACTGGGCCTTGGTGAGTGTTCAGTGATGCTTATCCCTGATGCCAGCCTCAATAGACTGTTTGAGTGGATGGCATAAATTGGCACGAAGGCATTGTATCCCTCAAGTTAAAAGTAGTCTGAATGTGTCCTTGGTATCCTATTCTTCCTTCATTCCTTTGGGTAAACACCAGAGGCTGAAGGGACTCAAACTGTCTTTTCTAATTAGTGCGATCTGTGGATTGACAATGGGGGATAGTTATACCTCCTGCCGCTGGGGGATTAAAACAAATGTGTCAATCTGGCTTCTTTTAAAAAAAGAAGAAGAAGCAAACAGTCGGTGCAGACGTTCTGATGGAATGTACACACACACACAAATAATGCTGGCATAATTAATGTTTAGATTTCAGAAATCACTTGAGGAACAAGGAGGCCCAGACAGAATTACAGTTTTGTCAGTGTTTCCACAAGTGTTGAAATATCAAGAGCACTGTTACATGTTATTAAGTTAGCAAGCCGCCTGATTATCAGCTAAATGGAATGATTAATGGCTACACCCTGGTACATTTCTTGGCAGTCATCTTTTTGAGATCATTACATCCCTGTTTTATAGAATCCCCGTGCTGGATTGCCTGTTGCTTTGCCTTTGCTTAACCTTGCTGCCTAAGCGTTTTCTCTGCCTTCCAATGGAAAATGAAAGTGCAGCCTTTAAAATTTTAACTTTCAACAGCAGAATGTGCAATGATGTTAATTAGTTTCTCCTGACTCTGAGGTGTTATGAAGCAAAATGCTTCATTCCTTTTGGGGTAGCTGTTCAGTTTCTTCCAGACCATAAAAGGCCTTTCAGGTACATGACTGGGCCTGGTTAATACAGTCCATTACCTCTCACTGGTCTTCTCTGTCACGCCGCAGGGCTCTTTTTGTAGCAGGAACTCCTTTGCATATTAGGCGACACACCCCTAATGTAGCCAATCCTGCAAGAGCTTACAGTAGCCCTGTAAGAAGAGTTCTGTAAGCTCTTGGAGGCTACATTAGGGGTGTGTCACCTAATATGCAAAGGAGTTCCTGCTACAATACAGTCCTGTTGCACAGTCCTTGTATGCACTCTCCCACCCCACCAATGGCAATAGAAGAAGACAGGAAGAACCAGGGTTGCCAACCTCCAGTGGGACCTGAAGCTCTCCCAGAATTACCATTGATCTCCAGACTACTCCCCAGACACCACCCTCAAACTTCAGGAATTTCCAAAGCCAAAGTTGGCAACCCCTGAGTGTGTCCTTGTCCCATTCCTGCAAACACTGCCAGTGCGGAGATTAGAGTACAGTCTGCTAGTGAATCAGGGTAGCTATCCTGCAGGGTGAGGAACAAGATCCACAGCAACTTGGCTGTTTCTGCTGTCAGAGCATTTTACAGATGTGCCTGTTTAGTCTTCTGAAAGCTGTTTGTTCTGTTTCTCTCTCTTAAATGTCACTCGTTAAGTTGAAGTATCTCTGATGTTTCCTGGCTTTCTACTACGGATGTAAAGAAAGACTTGGGAATCTCATTTGTTGGAGTAATTCAAATCCAGCCATACAGACTTTTGTTGGCAGGGTGATGTCTCTACTTTTTATTATGCTGTCTAGGTTTGCCATCGCTTTCCTCCCAAGGAGCAGGCATCTTTTAATTTCATGGCTGCAGTCACCATCTGCAGTGATCTTGGATCCCAGGAACATGAAGTCTGTCACTGCTTCCACGACTTCTTATTTATAAACCGCCCTTGACCGTTCTCTCTGAGACATTCCCCCTACCACTACCCTATGGAAGTGAACAGAGTTTTGGAGCAGGGTTCTATTTGCCTACATTCTGCTTGTCATGAAGTACTCTTGTTCTTGCTTTGTCACTGAGTGTCTTTTTTATATGGCTTTCTTATATGTTGAGTTTTTATATGGCTGTATAAAAGTTGTGCCCAACTGTAGGTTTGTTTGTTTCTTCAAAAGCTTACATAATGAGTTGGCTTGGACTGTGGTTCCTGGAAGGTGATCCGTGACGGAAATTATGGCTGTGGAGAGAATACCATTTCTTCTAACAGTCAAATCGCTGGCCCCGGTTACGATCATGAAAGCAAGAAAACCGGTCTACTCACACAAACGCAGAAAAATAATATTTTGTACATTATGACAAAGTGGGAGCTTCCTCCGTCCCAAAACCCGCAACCTGATAAGGATTGAAAAGATTCCAGGAATCATGATACGATGAGAGCAGCAGAAAGTCAGTTAAGGGAAGGGGGAAAGCCCTGGTTGAAATCCCTCAGAAAGTATAGAACCCTGGAGAGGGATGCACCCCTGCAGTTCCCCTGGATTCCCAGGTTTTGTGTCTTACTTGCTCTTACCTCTTAGACAAAGATATGCACATGGCAACCCATTGTGTCCAGTTCTCTTCATCCCTCTTCAGCTGGCCCACTCAGCAGTGCCGCCTTCCTCTCTTCATGTGGGATTCTCTGGTTGCATCTGATATTCATTCACTTGCACACAGACTGATGCTTCGTAGACACAGAAAGAATATAGAGCCGAGATTCTTGATGTTTCAGCTTAACTGTTATATGGTTTAATTTTACTGGAGCGCAGCTGCTTTATGATGACATTTTAAGATTTCCAAAAGTTGTTAAATCATTAAGTATATATTTTTTTAAAAAAGCTTATGTAACTTATTTTTATAGTCTGGCATTCTGAGGAGGCTTGCTTGTTTGTATCCCCCCACCCCGCCATCACCAATTAGAGGCATAAGGGAAAGTGCCTTGTAACATTGTGCCATTTCAATTATCATTCAGTTCAATTAAGAGGATCAAGCAAAGCAAAGTTAATTCTGAGTTCGTTTAGAACACGCACCCTCTCGAGGTAAGCATAGCCAAAGAGACACTGGTGCTGCAGCCGCCTCCCGTAAAAAAATAAAATTTATGACTGAATGTCAAATGTTATGCATAGCTCACTGAAGCAAATTAAGATAAATGCAGTTCAATTGTGCTGGCTTTCGACTCTGGCTCCGCTGTCAAAGTGTTGTCTCTGTTTTGTTATGATAAAAAATTGCTGTACGGGCAACTCCCCCCCCCCCAACCTACCACATCTCAACAGATTCTTTTCATGGGATTTCAGTGTTACCCTCTTCTCCCTTTATAATTTATCTGTAAAAATAATGCCTATAATCTGTGAAGGATAGATTGGAAGGTGTGAGGGCTGATCAATCATCCCCAGTTCTGTGGATTATTACTAACCATACCTATTGTGGACTGAATTTAGTATTATTGCTCTTTGTACCTGATTTAAATAATGGTGGGACAGCCAAACTTGCAGTGTATCCTAACAAAAAAAAATATCATAAATGAGCCAGTGTTCTGAGATTGTGTTCTTTATACTAGTTTGTGTTTTAAAAGTATTTAAATGTTCATCTTCATCTCTTTAGACAGTTTACAACATATTTGAAAAGCTATGACAGAGATGAAACAGGAATCTAAGCATACACTGACAGATTAAACGACCATCAAAAGATAAATCCATCATGTCAGAGACCACTAAAAGTACAAGCAAAAAAATTATCTTCCTCGAAAACCATCAATGCAGGTGAAAAGTCAGATAGGTATAGATAGGATGTAAGAATGTCCACAGAGTAGGTGTCACCAGGGAACAGGCCCTGGGCAAGGTCATCAGAGGGAAATATAGACTTTCTTTCAATTATCATTCAGTTCAATTAAGAGGATCAAGCAAAGCAAAGTTAATTCTGAGTTCGTTTAGAACACGCACCCTCTCGAGGTAAGCATAGCCAAAGAGACACTGGTGCTGCAGCCGCCTCCTGTAAAAAAATAAAATTTATGACTGAATGTCAAATGTTATGCATAGCTCACTGAAGCAAATTAAGATAAATGCAGTTCAATTGTGCCAGCTTTCGACTCTGGCTCCGCTGTCAAAGTGTTGTCTCTGTTTTGTTATGATAAAAAATTGCTGTACGGGCAACTCCCCCCCCCCCAACCTACCACATCTCAACAGATTCTTTTCATGGGATTTCAGTGTTACCCTCTTCTCCCTTTATAATTTATCTGTAAAAATAATGTCTATAATCTGTGAAGGATAGATTGGAAGGTGTGAGGGCTGATCTATCATCCCCAGTTTCTCTGGATTATCACTAGCCATACCTATTGTGGACTGAATTTAGTATTATTGCTCTTTGTACCTGATTTAAATAATGGTGGGACAGCCAAACTTGCAGTGTATCCTAACAAAAAAAAATATCATAAATGAGCCAGTGTTCTGAGATTGTGTTCTTTATACTAGTTTGTGTTTTAAAAGTATTTAAATGTTCATCTTCATCTCTTTAGACAGTTTACAACATATTTGAAAAGCTATGACAGAGATGAAACAGGAATCTAAGCATACACTGACAGATTAAACGACCATCAAAAGATAAATCCATCACGTCAGAGACCACTAAAAGTACAAGCAAAAAAATTATCTTCCTCGAAAACCATCAATGCAGGTGAAAAGTCAGATAGGTATAGATAGGATGTAAGAATGTCCACAGAGTAGGTGTCACCAGGGAACAGGCCCTGGGCAAGGTCATCAGAGGGAAATATAGACTTTCCGATCCCCTGGTGCATGGCATTGCAGACTTTTTCAGTCAAGGATAGCATATGTGTTTACTAAAAAAGCAATCTTATCTTCTTAAACATTTTGTTCCAGTCCAAAATAAATTGCATGCAACAATGTGAAAGTGTTTGAAGGAACGTTTCTCATCCCTAGTGCAAATGAAATGCATAGTCACTTTCTTCCTTTTCAATGCAAATACCACTTAATTCAGACATGGCCTATCATTATACACATGTACAGGTCTTTTTTTGTAGAAAAAGCCCAGCAGGAACTCATTAGCATAATAGGCCACACCCAAAAGCAGAAACTCGTTAGCATATTAAGCCACACCCCTGACAGCACAGCTAATTGGCATATTAGGCCACACACCCATGTTACCAGAAGTGTGCTCATCCAGCCACACCCACTTTTTGCTTCTTATTCTGTTTACCTTGTTTGTGGTCAAAATCCAGGGCCTTTTTTGTAGCAGGAACTCCATTGCATGTTAGGCCACACACCCCTAATGTAGCCAATCCTAATGAGTTTCTGCTGTTGGGTGTGGCCTATTATGCTAATGAGTTCCTGCTGGGCGTGGCCAACTCGGGAGCCAGCCGGAACTCCATTCCTGTGTGTTCCTGCCCAAAAATAGCCCTGCACATGTACATTCTGTGTGCAGGTGGAAGCTGGTTCTGTAGCTTGGTTCTCTAGCATGTATCACATGATGAATCCAACATCAAGTGCTAACATGTGAATGGACTGCCACCAGGGCTGCCAGGCCCCATGTTGAGGTGGAGAATCCCACACCCTGAGTTCCCATTGCCCAATCTGGGGGGGGGGGTGAGGAATAAAGAACCCACTGGCATCATAAGCATGAGGATGTCACTTTTTGGGGAAACCTGGGGGCAATGGCAGTAGCTCTAGATTTTACAATATGGTTTCACCATAGAGTTTCTGGCAATTCCTAGAGCTACCACTGTTGCTTTTGGGTTTTCCCCAGAAGTAACATCATCACACTCATGATGCTGCCCCCCACTGGGTCCCCACCCACAAAGTCTCTCAGCCTGGCAACCCTAGCTGCTGCAGATGCAGCACCCCAGATAAAGCATTCTTATGACCTTCAGAACAATGCTTTCCAGTACAATCAATTCACGCATTCAGTGGTCAGTTATTAGATGTTCTTTTCAGATGACTTTGCAAAAAAAAAAAGAATTAACTGCACAGTGGGTGTAGGCAACCTGGTCCTGCCCCTTCCTCTTAAACATGGTCCCCAAATTTGGGCATGATACCTACATAGTACATTCCTATGATTGGCAGTACTGATTATTCAGATGTTTTCAGTCTCTTGGGATTGGAATCTATGGGAATACATTTTATATATATGCATGGGCAGGGTTATGGTTAGTATGCTGCTTCTGCTCCCACTCTACCCATGTATCCTACATATGTCATCTGAAGAATGCTACACTGTGGAGACATCAAAGGATGTGCTTGCATGTATGAGCTGACTCTTTGTGAACAGGTTATCAGATGATAGCTTTCATCTCCAATGGACAGGGCAAACAGCTATAGATTCTACGAATGCTTAAGCCTTTCAGAGAAAAGAAAATGCTTAAAAAAATAGTCTGTCACATTATAGCCCTTTTCAATATTAACCTGAGAGGGAAAAGAATCCACGCACAGAATTATTATGCAGTGCCTACTTCTTCATTTATTTTTAATCTCTTAACAATATGTCCAATCAACAGTTTGCATTCATAACATCTAATTATGCAAGGACATTATTAGATTAGCAACAGATTAAGGGCATTATCAATTCATTTTGAAATAAGCACACACCGAGAGTTTCTATTTGCCTTGTAGCAAGGGACATGATGATATTAAATTTAACTATCTGGGAAGTGGCTAGCTGATACATACAGGTTTTTCCCATTTCTCTTCAGGAGAAAAATGGAGAAATATTAGTACTGCAGACATTTTATTTAATATTGAGCTACTATGAATGGCAGAATAAAGGCAAAAATTAGGTGAGTTGGGGGTTGTGGTTCATGGCCAAACACAAACTAAACCATGAACCAAACTGGTTCGCTCTCTAATGAACCCGTTCAGTTCATAGTTTGTGAGCCCAGCAAACCTCGTTTAAAGGGACTCAGAGTCCCTTTAAATCCCTGCTTTCTATTTAACTAGTAAGGAAAGCCCGTCGTGGCGGTAGACGACGGGCCCTAGATAGGAAGGAAGGGCGAGTGGAAGGGAGGAATGGGACATTATTAGATTAGCAACAGATTAAGGGCATTATCAATTCATTTTGAAATAAGCACACACCGAGAGTTTCTATTTGCCTTGTAGCAAGGGACATGATGATATTAAATTTAACTATCTGGGAAGTGGCTAGCTGATACATACAGGTTTTTCCCATTTCTCTTCAGGAGAAAAATGGAGAAATATTAGTACTGCAGACATTTTATTTAATATTGAGCTACTATGAATGGCAGAATAAAGGCAAAAATTAGGTGAGTTGGGGGTTGTGGTTCATGGCCAAACACAAACTAAACCATGAACCAAACTGGTTCGCTCTCTAATGAACCCGTTCAGTTCATAGTTTGTGAGCCCAGCAAACCTCGTTTAAAGGGACTCAGAGTCCCTTTAAATCCCTGCTTTCTATTTAATTTGGGTCTTCAGAAAGCAGCAAAACAGCTGCATTACAGGAGCACTTCCTGCGGCTCAGCTGTTTCAGGCTTTCTTGTGCAATCCCTTTAAACTTTAAAGGGATTGCACAAGAAAACTAGGAAATGAGAAGCAGCCTGTCCAGGGTTGGGCACCACTTCAACAGGGGATGCTCCTGCCCATTGCCCAGCAATCTGAGGGAACCCAGGAGCTCATCTACCCACCGCTGTCACCTGAGAATGCCCCCCAGACCTCCCACTGGGAACTCATCCAGGAGGTCAGTGGAAGAGGAGGCTGGTAGTGGAGAAGGGTCAGATAGCTGAGGCAGTTGGTGGAGTACACAGTTGCGGTGAGCCACACAGTGACAGAATGGCTGCAGCACACACCAGGAGCCCAGGGCAGGGAAGGTGGTGCCAGCAGGGAGGAGGGTGGTGTGTTGGGCATCCTCCATGGCTGGCCCACTTCCTGCTGGGCCTGTCTTTGCTGCCATTACTGGAAGATGCTGAACCCATATGGTTCCCAGGCTGGAGCAGCCCCCTTCCTGCACTGATCGCCTCAGCTGGCCATCCAATGGCCTTCTCCTCCACCAGCCTCCTTTGTGAGTTCCGGATAGGAGGTCAGAGGGCTTCCTCTGCTGGAGCAGAAAGGGACTCAGAGTCCCTTTAAAAACCTGCTTTCTATTCCGGCCAGGAACTCTCCTCCACCAGCCTCCTTTGTGAGTTCCTGATAGGAGGTCAGAGGGCTTCCACTGCTGGAGCAGAAAGTCCCTTTAAATCCCTGCTTTCTATTCCGGCCAGGGAATGGCACAAACCTCATAAACTGCTATAAAAGTTTGTGGAAGTCCATGATCATGGACCCATCGGTTCCTGAACCATGAACAGGGCAAAATTCATCATGAATTTTGCTTTGTGGTTCGGTTCATGCCCATCCCTAATTTGGAGCCATATCATCTTATCACAGGGGTATCGAACTCATTTGTTATAAGGGCTGGATCTTACATAAATGGGAGTTTGTCAAGCTGGGCCAAATGTAATACCAGGTAGGAGAGATAAAAAGAACACAGACAAACACAATTAAAGATGCAGTGCAGCACTGGGCTGATGCCACTGTACTACCTAGAGTGGGGAGCAAACCTCAGCCTGCTCTCATGGTCAATACTCTGAGCTTAGGACCCAGGGGGAAACATGAAATGGATGGGCATTGCAAACTTCCCAGCATCTCAGGGTCTCATAATAAGCCACAGCCTGGTCCTTAACTGGTGGTGCCAGGGATAGACCCACCTGGCTCCTTAGCTCAATGAACACAAGAGAAACGCCTCCATTGGGAAGCACATTTGCAACCAAGCCCCCTCCCACTCAGCCAGAAATTTCAGCAGGTAACTCCAGCAGATCCACTTGGCTCCTTAGCTCAACGAATGCAAGAGAAAAGCCTCCACTTGAAAGCATATTTGCAACTAAAACCCCTTCTGCAAATAAACAACTGTAGCAGACCGACATGGGCACAGGAGAAGCCAGTGAAGATGAGGGAAGTTCAGCAGCCCTGTCCTCTGCTCTCTGCACTCAGAGGCAGCTTTGAAGGGTGAGGACAGGCAGAGGCAGGGGCGGGGAGGGGGGAGAGAAGAGAGCTGGAAGCTGAATTAAAGCCCTGGGTTGGCTGGTTCTGGCCCATGGGTCCTATGTTTGACACCCCTGATCCATCAGTTTTGGAGCACAATCCTAATCCCATGTGTGACACCCCTGATCTATCAGTTTTGGAGCACAATCCTAATCCCAGCTGGTTTAGACTGAACTCTGCATAGGAATGCACTGTTAGTTTGACTAGAGATTTGACAGGAGATTGCCTGTGACCCTACATATGGCACCTTGTACTCTGCTAGAGAGAGTTGGATTACCTATAAGCAATAGGAGTAAACCAATCAGTCTAGTCTAGGGAAATCAGACGCCAGGTGGATCTGGGGATCCCTTCGAATTACAGCTCAGTTCCAGACTTCAGAGATCATGGAGAAAATGGATGCTTTGGAGGGTGGACTCTATCGCACTGTACTCCACTGAGGTCCCTGTCTTCCCCAGGCTCCACTCCCAGATCTCCTGGAGTTTCTTAACCTGGAGCTGGCAACCCTACCCCCCCCCACCCTACTCCCTACCAGTGACCAGGAGGACCTGGCAATCCTAGTGTAGTGGTATAGTGTAATACACCTGCACTGGATCTGAGAGGAGAGGGTAGAACTTTTCATGACATAGCCCACCACCCCTATGAAAAGAGAGAAGGATTCAGGGTACATGACTACTTGCTGTGATCCATCCATCTGGCCCCTGAAATCATTACCGAAGCTGAAGTTTGAAGGGCAAGGCAATTAAGGTTTTCTGTTTTGCCAAGAACAACATGGGGAGGGGGGAGGGGCCAATTAACTTACAGGGCTAGTGGCCCACTGGTAGCTAGAAGCAAGTTAAGCCAAGCCTCAGCAACTTTGCCAGTGCCTCAGGGGCCACTTTGGCTCAGACCGTTCAATGGTTGTGACAGTCAGTGTTCCCTCTAAGCTAAGTTAGTGTGAGCTAGCTCACAGTTTTTAGTCTCTGGCTCACACATTTTTAGCTTAGCTCAGGAAGGATGGCTCCAGAGAAAACTAATTTATGCAGCAGCCCAATCGCTTGCTCACAACTTTAATGCCAGTGGCTTACAAAGTAGACTTTTGCTCAAAAGACTCCACAGCTTAGAGGGAGCATTGGTGACAGTGTCTTAGTTTAGCTTGTTCCAGGACTCTTTTTACTTCTGCTCCTTGTAACAGATGAGGTTGTCAGTCAACCTACTTCTAGATAGTACTAGGTGACTGATGTGACCGAATCATGCCCCCCGCAAAAACAAAAAACAAAAAAACCACTTGGCTATAGACATAGCATGCGAAGGAGGAGGCTGAACCAGAACTGTTTTAAAATATCTGGATATTTCATTAGATACATTTTTTAAAAAACTCTTGCGACCAAACCAACTTTTTCCATTGACATAGTTTTGGCTTCCCCTTCCCCTGCAATGAGACAAAAGCATTCCAGATGGCTATTAAGTAAGGTAGACTGCTCCCAACGCACCAGACACTAGTTTTATTATTCTAATAACACCTTGAAATTAAAAAGATAAAGTCGTGTTAAATAAGTTGTTACCTTTACGACTTTAAAAGGAACGCAATTACAGAATGTTCTTTAATATGCGAAAACTATTTGGTGTCCAACAACTGGGGATAATTTTCTCTCAGGAGATTTCCATTCAAGTTCAGGAGCATTCTGGGAAAATATGCTCCCCCCCCCAGTCATATTTCAATAGACGTAGCACCTGCAATATATCTGTATTTATCACCAAACTGCAAATGGACTTTTGCATAATTTAGGATCCCACAAGATCAGTGTGGCCTATGTCCACACAGGGATAGCCATGTTATTCCATTGTAGCAAAGTAAAACAAAAGTTCAGGGGTGCCTTAGCAACTAACAACATTTATTGTAACAGCTCTTTTGTGAGCCACAGATCACTTTTGACAGTCCTCTGCTGAGACCCCTTGCAGGTACTCCATCTCAGGAGAGGAACATCCCTCCTGCTGCAGTTGCAAGGGCAATGCTCCCCTCACTAATGAGCGGGGGGGGGATATTTGTCTCAAGTTTGACTACTGCAGCTGTTTTCCATGTCCCTGTGCCTGCAAGAATCCTCCCCCCTTAACAATTGCTAGCCATAAGTATGTACACTAGAGAATGGTGCATCTCCTACACAGGTAAAAAGGGAATCTGAAGAATAAGAAGTTAAAATAAATACAGGTATAGATTCTCATCTTTAAGGTAAAGATTATCTTACACTGGAAAAGGAAACACATATCCAGCGAAGCAAATCATTGATGTTCAGCCACATTGACTTACTGGAGACAGAAATTAACTGGTATTCATGTTAAAAAATTTAAAACTGAGATGGAATCAATTTGTCCTAGTTTCATAGGCCTCTGACAACAATTAAAAGCTTCCAGTTTGGGGAAAGAAGTAAAAAAAATGTCATTATAAAGCACAACACCCGTTAGTCAACAGAAAGTGAGCACAGCAGGTGGTCAAGATTTGTTATTTGGATATGGGGGTCTACTGTCACGACAGTTGCAAAAATGATTATATTCAGCAAAAAAGCTTTTAAATAAAGATATTGCTTAGGTGAAATTTATTCTTACTGTTGCTATTCTGCACAGTTGGAGCATACTGAAAAAGGGATTGGTACAAATAAGAAATTTCCCAGAGTTCTCTGGGGGGAAAGGAAATGGAGTAATTTATTTTAACTTTTCTTCCAGTGAAGCCAGCTAATCTGCTGAGAGCTTTTATCTCCTCCTGGATCATTCTTAACTTGATTCTCTTTTATTTAGCATCAGCACCAAAAAAACCGACCTGCTAGTCACGTATCGGTTTCCTGTTTTCTTCTTAAGGCTTTCCACATGCTATTTATTTGCTTATTTGAAATATTTTTCTGTCTGCCCTTCTATCATTCAAGGCAGGCTACAGTTATATTAAATGTGAGTATGTAAAGGGTTGAATCCAATCAAAATTTCTGCTGCTGAAAAAGAGTGGAAGGGTCTCCATTTGACCATGAAAAGGGCTACACTGGGGATCATGGGACCTACACGGACAAAAGCCATGTGAGGCAGGGGTTGTAGGAAGGAGGAAATATGGCTGATCCAACCCCAAAGCCATTAAAGCAGAATACAATCCAAGCTCATTTGAAAATGTCCCTTGTCGTCTTCTCTTTTTGGCTTTCTAAATGCACAGATGAAATAATTAAGAAGTAGATCCAAGGTTGCACAATGTGTTGACCGAGTAGAGGGGTCAACAAGGTGTGCAGCAGTTAATAGGCAGAAAAAGAGAATGTCAGCTCTGAATCTATGGGTAAAGTAAGCACTCTATGGCATCAGCCATCATAAAAGAGAAATATAAAGTGCTTCTTGATATTCTCATAAGAACTATTTAATATGATAATACACGCCCCACTGCTCAGTGCATCCCTCTTTGTAGAAAACTCCAGCAGACATGAACACATCCTTTTATTATCTCTGTTAAAATGATTTATTGCAAACTGAAATGTAAATGATTGGTATAAAGATGCAATTTTATGCAATTATACAACAGTGTAATGCAGATAACATGAAATGTCAACTGAGAACTAGAAAGCAGGTTATTTATATACATGATCTTAAGTAATTCTAACTGTGATTGTTGTTGTTGTTTTTCCTCCCATTTTCATGTTAACTGTCATGGCAAGTGCAATTTTTAAATTTGATTGTATTGTTTAAATATTCTTTGCAGCTTCAGGGTGATGGTTGGTTGATGGAAGACTGGTGCCAATTTTATTCAGTTAAGTTCAAACTTTTAAGTTAACTTTTTGCTAGGCCGTTTGCATCTGCATTCAATGTGATGCTTGGTTTCAAGGGTTCTGCTCTTGAGAGGGGCCTGTGTGCCTTCATTCCCCAAGGGTCAGGAACTTTGCATGATAAGGTCTTTCTGGTAAGGAAGTCTAAGGCTGTGGTCACACTGGAGGCTTGGTGCGATCTGGTGGCACCTCTATTTGTGGCATTTTAAATTGCGGCAGGAAGGAGTGACTAGGCACCACATCCTGAAGCTGCCTCACTGTGTGCTCACCCTGTGATCAACCATTCAGATTACTGCTGCAGGGTAACCGTGGAGAGGATGGTCGTGTGGCTTCTTTTTTAAAAAATTTGTCTTTTGCATATGTGCATAATTGCTTATTTGAAGCACCATGCTATTTTGACAGCTGGAGGAGGCTGCTCCCCCTCTGAAAAAAACTCATATTTTCAATTAACCCCTTCCCCCTCCCGTGTGCTGCAAAGCTGTAGGCAGAGGAACCGGCATGAAAAAAGACAGAGGAGGCTTCTCATCCTGCCTTCCCCCCCCCCTCACCTCAGAAGACAGCTGAAAGCTTGCTGGTATGAATGAAGATGCAGTTATGTGCACATTACTGAATTTTTTAAAAAAGGAGGGGAAATGGAACAGAGGAATCAGACTTCCCAACTGGATTGCGCTCACACCAGGGGAGTTCAGACATATGGAAATGTGGGGTGAAAGCACTGATATCAATAAACACTGGACTTTCCACGGTGCCTGATAGAGTGGGGCAGAAAGTGGGGCAGAACAGGATAGTGATGACTGGGGAATGGAAGGCAGCTCTTTAAATCCATAAAAGGTACCACAACGATATCAACACAAAACTGCTCATGTGACTGCAACCTCAATCAGAGATTCAAGAGACAAATGTTAGGTCAACTCCAGAAATATAGTCCAGGTAGAGAAGAGGATTCCAGAGGAGAAAAACAGGTAGTGGGATGAGCAGAAACCAGGGAACCAAGTCAAGAAGTTACATGTGTGAGATCCATGTAGGAGATTCAGAGATGGCAATATGTTCATCATGGGGCATATTTTCAATTGAGAAGGACTGAAGGGTCACCAGTGTTAGTTCTGCCTAGTGATTTTCTTCTCCATGGAATGGGTTGCATGCATTAAACCCTTTCCCCAGAGTGCAGAACAGAGGAGGCTTTGGACAGAGCCTTTTGTTCAGTAAAAGGTAAAGGTAAAGGTTCCCTTGCTCGAAAGCCAGTTGAATCCGACTCTAGGGTTGCAGTGCTCATCTCTGTTTCAAAGCCGAAGAGGGCTCTTTTTGTAGCAGCAACTCCTTTGCATATTAGGTGACACACCCCTAATATAGCCAATCCTCCAAGAGCTTGCAGTAGCCCCTGTAAGAAGAGCTCTGTAAGCTCTTGGAGGATTAGCTACATTAGGGGTGTGTTGCCTAATATGCAAAGGAGTTCCTGCTACAAAAAGAGCCCGACATTTTCTCATGTCGTCACTTGCATGCAGGAATGGGTGGCTGAGAGGTATAAGGTATCAGGGGTTATTATGATGGCCAGCTGGAAAAAACTTTGGAGCCTTGGCCTCCAGGTGCCTCTCCCTTCATTAGGCACATTGCTATACAAGCAGTGCAATCCTAACCATGTAAACGCAGAAGTAACTCCCACTGAGTTCAAGTGTGCTTAGAGCTGCAGCCCAAACCTGCTAACAGGTGGCTGGGTTTGTTACATATAAGTTGGAAAAGGAAGTAAACAATCCCAGCGGGACAGAGTGGAGCAAGCAAGAAAAATCCACTTTTGTTCCAGGAGGCTTATGATTTTGGACAGAGATGCAGTGCCTCTAGAAGCAGAGGGGCAGCCAGAAAGGCCAGTGGTACAAGTCTACTTGTGGCCAACAAAAATGAATGCCCCTTTATAACATGAAAGGTAAGAGATGCTGGAATGTATAAACAACAAGTATCCAGAATGTTGATGTAGGGCTGGGAGCTGGGAACAAGCTGGCATCTCCAAAGCTAGGAGGAAGCGGTACGAATGCAAATCTAGAGGCAAGGACAACTTCTGCTGTTTGGATATATAAGCTGAGTGTATTTTTTCAGGGCCTCAACCTGCTGAGTTGCTAATGACAGAAGCACCAGGTTAATTTTGTACCTGTGTATTTATTATTTATTGTGTAAGCATAATGATCTCCCTATTCGTATCATAGTTAACTGCAGGTGGGAAAATGTTGTGGGATTGGGACCGCAGTGGAAGTAGAGCCCAGGTTCTTCAGTGTGAGGCCATGCACCAATGAGATTCTCACAAAAGGCCCTGTAGACTGTGGATGCCATCTGTCGGACTGATATTTTGTTGGCAAGGTCTCTTGCTTCCTCAGTGGTTGTACTGGTACTTTGGAATGGATAGCTGGTTGAAGTCCACTGGTCACCTTTCCCAGCAGTCTTCTGGAGGGCCTGGCCCTTTTTTTGTCCAATAACTGTAGTTTGACTCTTGTTATTGCTGCAGATATGGTTTCATGCTGATAATATATGCATATCAGTTGTTCTAATATTTATTTGTGTGTGTTAGGCTCAGGCAGGGGTGGCCAAACTGCAGTTCGGGAGCCGCATGTGGCTCTTTCACACAGTCTAATTTAATGTTAATAAAAAGCAAATATGCATATTTTTCAATAAAAACGTGTGTGTGATATTTGTTCATGTCTTGTGGCTCTCAGACATCTGGCACTTATTCCGTGTGGCTGTTACGTTAAGCAAGTTTGGCCACCCTTGGCTCAAAGAGAGTGAATCACCCAGGAAGATTCCATGGCAGAGTGGGGACACAATGTCTCCCAGATCTTATGCTAACTACTACACCGTGCTGGCTCTAGAAGCTATCTCTATGGGGTTTTGGGTTTTTTTTAAATCCAAGGTGGAAAAATATTTTATAGGAAGGGATGTAAAAATCATTTTTTCCCTTTATTTTCTTTTGTTTCCCAGTAGCACTGGCTTCTCCCCTTGCTTAGTAACTACCATGAGAGGATGGCTTTCAGAATGCGACTCTCATGAAGTGTATTGTGTCCGTCGGCATCTGGAGAACAAAAGATTAGTGAGAAAAAGTAGCTTGTGCAGACGCAGCACTTGAGGAAACATTGTAGAGTGCCTGTTCGCAAAGACTGAGGTCATGGTCAGCATTTCCAAGAAACAAATTAAACAGCCTGGAGTACAAACATCACTTTGTAGAAGTGGGCTGAGGATTTTCTCTCTATTGCTTGCATTACCTAGGACACCGAGTGCAGAGTGTTCGTGAGCACCATCCATTCGTCTGCAGGAAATTCAGATGGAAAACCATTCAGAGAGGACCAGCATAAGTGGAGGCAGGGGACAAAACAACATAACAACTGTAGTGTCTGCTGGATGAAGTGTGACAGTGCTACATCACACAATTAATACAGTGCTTTTTAGCCCATAACTCTTTAGCACAATTAAAGTGCATTTCAGTAATGGGATCTGTAATGTGAATTCTGAAAGTGGTGGCAATATAGGCAAGATTCCATTTCCAAGAACAGCATCAATTTTAAAGCATACAACAAGTTTAGGGTGGGTGAGAATCGGTAAATTAGTGGAGCTGAATTTATTTGTACTTTGCAAGACATTTATCCAAGTCTCTTATTTTTGTGGCATGATAGTAGTTGAATAATCAAGGCCATAACAATCAATGTACTTAGGTAGGTTAAGGTGTTTCATGCAGATGATCTCAGTCATCCTTGCAATAGCCCTATAAGGTATCATCCTCTCCATGTTGCAGATGGGAGTGGTGCTGAATATGGGATGATAATGGGTCACATTAAGGCCATCTAGTAAGTTGGTGTTTATGTTGAACATCAGGGTTCCCAGCTCACAGCTCTTGTTCATGCTTCACCCACTGGTCTGTTGGAAAAGGCTATGCCTGGTGTACAAAGAAGAGAAGAAGACCCACAGGGAGGCAGCAAGAAGACAATTAGGTAGGAAACAAAAAGAAGAAGAAGAAGAGATTGGATTTATACCCCACCCTTCACTACCCAAAGGAGTCTTAGAGCAGCTTATAAACTCCTTTCCCTTCTCACAACAGGCACCCTGTGAGGTAGGCGGGGCTGAGAGAGCTCTGACAGCAACTGCTCTTTTTCAAGAACAGCTGTGCCAGAGCTTGTGACTGACCCAAGGTCACATCAGCAGGTGCAAGTGGAGGAGGGGGGAATCAAACCCGGTTCTCCCAGATTAGAGTCTGCGCACTCAACCACTACACCAAACTGGCTAGTGAGGTCAGCACCTTCTCTTCTGTTGTGCCATTCCTTGCTACTCTTGGAGCAATTTCCCCCTTCTTTTCAGAAGAGCCACACTCAGTCTTACCCTCTCCTTCAGCTAGAAATTTAGTTAGGAACCTCTCTCTGTCTCTCCTCTTTCCTATCAAATATGTTAATTCTGAAATAAACCTTTACTCTTTAGTCAGGTTGTGCCCCATTGCTGTGTTAATTACTCTGCCAACAAGATCAGAGGGTCCTATAGTCAGAAAACTGATAGTTGCCTCTAGAGCAGTGATGGCGAACCTTTTAGAGACTGAGTGCCCAAACTGCAACCCAAAACCCACTTATTTATCACAAAATGCCAACACGACAATTTAACCTGAATACTGAGGTTTTTGTTTAGAAGAAATAACTCATACATTAACATCTTTTGTCTTAAAAGAAAAACACAATAACAGAGCTTTCAATGATACAAACAACTTTTTATTGAAAGGTAAAAGTTTGCATTTGGCATGCTTTTGAACAATTAATGTGATTTTTACTGTTGTATGCATGCTGATAATTTGTCTAACCTTGGCTCATACTTTGTAAGTTTGAGAGCAACACATACAGCACTCAGGTCATCTGTTAGTCTGTTTCTGGTGTCAGATTTGATTTAATTCATAAGCATAAGATGATCCAAACAAAGTAATGAAAGCAATCCCAAGTGCTTTCATTGACTTAAAATTATTTGGCACAGAATTCCACCCTTTAAGGATTTCATTTTCAGAACTAACTGTGCTGTCCTTTGTCATCCCTTCTGTCTCCTAAAGTGTTTCACGCAGGGCATAGAATTTATTTTTCCGAATAGAGCTTTCTTGAAATTCCAATAGCTCCATTTCCACATTTCCTAAATCTAACCAGTGTAAGCAGGAAAGATCAAGTCTAGAGCCTTAATGGAGGCCATTATTCAGCAGCAGCTTGTCCCACCAGGAAGAGGCCAGGAGGCGGGCTGGCAAAGGAGGTCCCACCGAGCGGATGTACTAAAAGGAAGGA
>NW_015170921.1:20586-24470 GCF_001447785.1 Gekko japonicus | reverse complement strand
TGTCATTCCACTCTGTGGTCTCTCATTCCAGTCCCTGAACACTCCTACTCCACCCTGGGGCTGTCATTCTACTCCATGGTCTCTCATTCCAGTTCCAGGACACTCCTGCTACACCCAGGGGGTGTCATTCCTCTCTGTGGTCTCTCATTCAAGTGGCAGAACACTCCTGCTCCAACCTGGGGCTGTCATTCCAGTCCTTGAAAACTCCTGCTCCACCCTGGAGCTGTCATTCCACTCTGGAGCCTGTCATTCCAGTTCCAGAACACTCCTGCTACCCCCAGGGGCTGTCATTCCACTCTGTCCCAGGGGCTGTCATTCCTCTCTGTGGTCTCTCATTCAAGTCCCAGAAAACTCCTGCTCCAACCTGGGACTGTCATTCCACTCTGTGGTCTCTCATTCCATTCCCAGAGAAGTCTATTTGGGCCCAGAGACCCTAATGGAAAATTCATTCCGCATTTTTATTGCAACTCTACTTGTACTGTAATGTATTTCAATGAAGCCCATGCAAGTCAACTGGCTCCCATTATTTCCAATGGATTGTTTCCAATGGGCAATCCTGTCCTTTCTTTTAGTACATCCCCAGCCAAGGGCAGATGGCAGCGCCCAGCAGGATACCACCAGCCTGCCCCCGCCTGCCCCAGCAAATAGAAAAGTCAGGAGAAAGAATTAGAACAGGTGCCCACCTGGTTGTGCAAGCAGCCAGGAACAAGCAGCAGACTGGAGGCGATGGCATGCCCCCCCTAACCCCCCTCTAAGCTCGAAGACCTCCTGCAACTCCCACAACGACAACGACAATGACATCCGTGTCTTCACCCACCCCGAGGAGCTGCTTTCGCCCCCTGACCTCGAGTCCTGCACGCTGGAGGAAGGGAAGCAGCAGCGGGAAGGCAGCAGAGGCCATGCTGCCCCCCCCTCCCAGGGATGAAGATGATGACACTGACGCTGGCGGAGGACGGAACAGAGGAGGAGGAGAGGGATACTCACTTGCAGGCTTGGAGGAGGTGAGGTGCCAGCCAGGCGGGGCTCAGGGCACAGAGAGGCACACACACTCGGGCAAGCGCTCCCTCCTGCAGGCTGCTGCTGGTGCTGCTCATCGCGGTCAGCCGCCTCAGAGGAGAAGGGGAGTCACGGGGTGCAGCCGGCTTCTCTTCCCCTGCTGGCTTGATGTCTGCCTTGCATGGCCCCTGCCTTCCATTCAATCTGTCCAATCGGGGGCCGCCTGGGCAGCTAGGGCGACGGCGCGCATGCCCACAGAGAGGGCTCTGAGTACCACCTCTGGCACCCATGCCATAGGTTCGCCACCAGGGAATAGTCTAGTATTTGACTCCAACGAGTCACACACAAGAACTTTTGTCTGTCAAACCAGGGCCAGACACTGGGGGAAATGGGTACACTTTACCAGGGCCCAGGCTGGGCTGCAAGCCCACTGCTGTTATATACTGAAGTCTATTTATTGCTTTTCAGAAATAAATTCCAACTTTTTCTTTCATGACTCAAGAAATTGTATATATGGGCCATGAGTGATGGTGAGATATGTTATATGTTTGTACTGGACCCAGAGAAACAATGTTTGGGTCCTGGCCTGAATAAGATAAGAGGACCTGAACAGGGAGGGTGATGCCAAGAATAAGGATGTCCCACACCCATGGGCTCTTCTGCTGTGCGCTATGATCCTACTTAAATTAACCCATCCATGTTACTCTAGGATCCTTGGCAGAAGGGCAGGATACATATGCAACAGCTAACTAGATAAAAAGTCAATTTCCTCACTATTCTTTCCCCTCCTTTTTTTTTTCCTGCTGAGCATAAAACTAGGAAAAGAAACTTGGATTTTCATGAGGGCAATCAGATTTTATGTCACCATTCAACTTGCGTGGTGGTGAGACCTGCAAATAGATTCCGTCCTGCATCCAAAGTAAAGGATTTGCAGCATTAGCTCTAATGGGCGAGGGGAGGAAAACACTCTTTGTTGTTCATATGAAGAAGGTGGAGGAATAGAAAATGAAGGACAATCATTTAAATAAATCTAGTTAATTTTCCCTCCGGCATTAGATGCAGCTGAAAGCCTTTAGCCCTTCCAGTTCATTCTCTTTTGTGATGCCTTATGAGGACTCTGTGCTAGAAGAGTGGATTGTATGCTGTGATTTATTTATGTAGTCATTTCCTAGAGTCAGAGGCTGAAAGCTGTCTGTTGTAATGTTTGTTGTAGCCCTCAGTCCCCAGTCCCTAGCAATGAATTTACTGACTTGTTACAGATAGAAATGCACAGTCTATCTGTGGTGATGTATCAAGGATATGTGTGCATATGGGCCTGTCTTGTTCTGAGTCAGACCATTGGGCCATGGAGACCAGGACTCTCTTCCCTGATTGGTAGTGGTTCTCTAGGGACTCAAACAAAGATTTTTTTTCTGGTTCTGTTTAACTGCCTGAACCTAGGACTTGCTGTACTCAAAAATGATGGACTTTGTGCCTTCCACTCTTGCCTAATCTGCCAACTCATTGTTTTGAACTAGGACAATCAATGTGCGTGCAATGCTTTGGATCACTTAACCATGAATTCCTATTCCTTTCCAAGGGGAATTCCTCTGAGAGGCCTTAACTGTGGCTGCAGTCATACGCGCCAGTTGAAGCGGAGGGGAAGCGAGGCTATTCCCTCCAGAGGAATTTAACACACAGTTGCGAGATCACACCTCCCTCTATAGCTGCGGGTGCAGCCTGTCACTATGTGATCAGACACAACTGAGGGTGAGTTGGGGTGTTTTTTTTGGCTGTTTGTTTCCCATGCACATAAACGAGGAATCACACCTCCTTAGACACCTTACTTACTTACTATGGAGTATGCGATGATGCACATACTGCAAGGGGGGGGGAAACGGCACTGAGCATGATGCACATACTGCAAAGGGGGGGAAATGGCACTGAGCCGGGGTGGCCTTATCAGACCATCCCAACGACTCGAGAGCGTGCTTGAGTGATCAGACAGGGGAAAGTCCATCCGCGGCCCATCAGAACCTGTTTACTACCGGACTTTCCCCAGTAACTCCACTTCTGCGGCAGAGCAGCATGGGTTGCTGATGACTGTGGGATGCTTCCCAGTTGTTGCTGTCTGATTGATCCCTTTAGATCCACCAGGCATTCACACCTATGTCAAATCTAAAGGTGCGTGTGATCGCAGCCTGTGACTAAATAAGCATTCTTGTGCTTAAAAGAATGTGCTGGGATCCACAAGGTCCCTGGATCAAATCTTGCATCTCCATGAACTCTCCAGGTGACCTTGAACACGATGTGCTCTCTCTCAGCCCCCTCTCCGTGATCTGCAATATGGGGATGGTAATACTAGCCTACCCAGAGAGCCACTGTAAGGGTTAAAGTAGGATAATGTGCCTGAAAATATTGTCTAAATACAAAAAAAGAATGAATGAACGGACGGACGGACGGATGGATGGATGGATGAGGCATGGTTAATGCTATCTGGAAATCTCTGTTAACTAAGATTTGAACCCTAGTTCACAGAACCATTGAGCAGATTAAAACAGGACAATGTGATTGAAGTGCTTTGAACACTGAAAACATTGTATAAATGCAAAAAATAATAATTAATAAATCATGGTTCATGCTATGACGAGTTATCTATTAATCAAGATTTCATCCCTATTAATCAAGATGAACCCTGTTAATTCAAACAAATGGTGACCATATAAACTTAGCTTGTTATTCCTGTTTCATCTTTGCATCTGTTAAAACATCTTGATTATGTTGTATGCTAATTTGCTGTTCACTCTTAGCCTGTATGTATATACTGTTAACTTCCATTGCTATGTATCCGAGGAAGTATCCATGCACACGAAGGCTCATACCTTGGATAAAACCATTATCATTATTAT
>NW_015170921.1:0-20212 GCF_001447785.1 Gekko japonicus | reverse complement strand
TAGATCTGTATATTTCTTTCTCTTTTGCCTTATTTCAAATGGAATATCTTTTAGAATCCTGATGGTGTTGTCCCTGATTTTCAAGGGTGTTCCTGTTGTTGCTTTCAGAATAGAATCCCTTATATGTCACTTTGAGAACCTCGCCACTATTTCCCCATGCAGATTATTCTTTTTGATGTACACAGAATAGGACCTATACACCACATCCATTTCACTTACAAGATACTCCGCTTTCAAATCTGTAACTGGGGCTAATGCTTCACTCAGGAGTTGCTTTAGATTCTCACCTTTAGATTCTGGGACCCCCTGAAACCATAGAACCAAATTTGTTTTCTCCATTTGCAGCTGTAAAAGTTGTGTTTCTTCTGAAGCTTGTTTCTTTTCCAGCTTTTGCAGCTTTTTCTTGACTTTTTTGGTGTTGGCATCCATCACCTTCTCAGCTGTTTGCGCTGTTATTTTTAAAGTCTCAGTCAGTTGGAGCTGCTGAGTTGCCAGACTCTGGTTTAGATTCATCAGCTGTTGTTCTGTGTTAGTCATCTGGTCCAGCAGAGGATGCAAGGACTTTGCCAACATTTTTGAAAGCTCAGTGGTCTCTTCCGGTCGAGGGCTCATGATCCCGGCTGGTTTTTTGCCATTCCCAGGGGGGTAGCTTTCTTTTTAAATTCTCGTTTCACTTTAACCCAGCTCACAGTTCATTGTTGGTCATACGACCTCACTTGTCACGGGCAGTGGCACTAGATCCATATGGACACTCAGCGGCAGGACCATCGGGGCGGAGGAGCACCTCAATTCCCCAGCATCGTGCTGGCAAAGAGGCCACCCCTCAAAAGCCCCATGGCTAGGAGCCTTTTGCCAAGACTCCGGGGGAGGTAGCGACCCGTCGCCCCCCCTTTTCCGCTGGTGCGCAGATCACATCCCCAGGAGGTCCGGGAGATGTGTCCGCCAGCGTGTCGCCATAAACCGGAAGTCCCGGATAAAACTTTGTTGGTCTTAAAGGTGCCACTGGGCTCAAACTTTGTCCTCCTGTTAACCAAAATTGAACCACATGTCTGTGCAAACAGCCAGTGAGATCTGCTCACAAATGGATTCAGTCTGTTTGTGAGAGAAGGTAATTCCCCACCATTTTAATGCCTACTTATAGATAAAGTAATAATATTTAGTGCTTGTGAATAAGAAAGTGGTTGGGAACAGGGTTCCCAGAATTCATTCATATTGATGCATAAAGAGTGCAAGGTTTTAATGAAGAAGAAGTGTTGGTTTTTATACCCTGCTTTTCTCTACCTTAAGGAGTCTCAAAGTGGCTTACAACCCACTTCATTTCCCCTCCCCACAACAGGCACCTTGTGATCCAAGAGAGTCCTGACAGAACTGTGACTGACCCAAGGTCACCCAGCAGGCTTCATGTGGAGGAACGGGGAATCAAACCTGGTTCTCCAGATTAGAGTCTGCTGCTCTTAACCACTACACCAGGCTGGCTCATTAAGTACTTGTCACTGATTCAAGTTTATGAATTTTGCTTTACGTAATCTCAGGCCTGGTCTATAGATGCAGTACAGTGACATGATAAAATCCTGAGGAGATAGAATAGACTACCATCTGAAGTCAGGGAGCTGCATTTCGGAATGCTTTCCTGCATTTAAAAAAGGAAAGAAATTCCCTGGATGCAGACAACTAGTAAAACAAGGATAAGCTAAGCTCCTTAAAAAAAAAAAATTGGCAGGGCATTCAGAAATGACATCCCCCAATAGCAGCCTGAAAGGGGCAGTATTTTTTTGCCCACGCTCTTTAAAATGGGGGTCAAGAGTGATCTTCAAATCTCCTCTAGTAAGCTGCACTACAAAATCAGTCCAATGACAGAGAATGCCCTAGAGCAGGTAGTATATGTAGAAACTGGCTCAGAAGCTACAATGTACCTCTGTCGTTTGGGCATGGAGTTGGCATGCTGTGTGGCTTATTTATTTAGGGTATTAATATGCTGCCTCTCCAGAGACCTGTTTGAATAACTTCTAGCCAAAAGGGGGGGGGCATTGTTTCCCAGAGTCCAAGCTGCGTGTCCTCGCTTACTTGCTGAAATGGAATTTTCTTGCATTACAAAGGTTTATACAATACCGTATCGCTACCTTGCTGCAAACAGGTGAAGATTGCATTATAATATACAGCATCCAATCATATCAGCGAATCTGGGCAGTAAAACCCAGGGCTCATAAACTGTCTCAGGCTGAGCACCTGTGCTGCATGTTAATACCTTCTCTCCACTTTCCTCTATCATTAAATCTGACAGACCAAATTTTATTCCCTTGTGCTGGGGCGTTAGGATGACTGCCCGCTAAATATGAACCTTAAGTGAAGATGACTTCACCTTGGTACTGTACTTTCTTTGCTTCAATTAACTTTAGCACTTTACCCTGCTTCAATTAACTTGGCACTGTCTAGCCTCTTATTAACATGAGCTATTCTATTGAAGGCGGGAGATACATATTGGCAATGGCGGCTGCACAATGGGACAGAAATGAGCTCAGCAAAATGTCCTGACGACTGAAGTGTCCAATTAAATGATCATTAAGCTATATATTGCATAAGAGATAAGAGCCTCTATCTAACACTCCTTGGCTAGAATGCCAGTATTCAATAGCACTTTTTGTCTCTTGGCTGTGTTTTGATTCTCTAATGTTTATAGATATCTGAAAATTAACTGTGTATTTCTGCAGGTGGAACCTGTGAGGGCTTGAGGAAGGGGAAATATGTCAGCATTCATGCTCATCCCCTAAAAGGAGGCTCTATGCACCTAATGAAGGCGCTTTCATTAAAATTTTCGTAAATCAGTTACAATTTTTGAAGTTCTTGGGATTTTTTTGTTTGCTTGCTTGTTTCCCCCCCCAAGTACCATTCAAAATGCTGTGCCAGACTAAGAACAGGAGTGAAATAACATAATACAAACAGTATCACAGTCACTAAAAACTAAGCAACATGACCATGTAAAAGAATCCACAGGCCAGAAGTAGAACAGGTCAGTTTGGAATATTCATCCAGGGAATGTGTGTCGGGGAAATGCCAGGTGTAAGGATGTCTCACAGGGGCCGTGATCACATGGGCAGTTTGGCCCAACACAGCAAAATGGGTGCAGTCAGACAGCCACATCTGTCAGACATCCCCTTGCCATACTTATCCCATCATATCTTGCCATACTTATCCCATCATAGGACAACTTGGAGCTGGGTTAAAAAAGTACCACATCATGTGGTGTTTTCGGTTCCCTGTGCAGTCATTGCGCATGGCTGGATTTCTGAACATAGGGGAGCATGCGCAGAATGGATTTGGCAGTCTGAACCTGCAGATCCATTCTGCCATTAGGGAGGCATTTTAAAAAATTGCCTATGTGTGCATGAGCGTATGCATGTGCATGAGCGTGTGCATGTGCATGAGTGTAAAAAAATTGCCTATGTGTGCATGAGTGCGTGCATGTGCATGAGCACATGTACACATGAGCATGTGCATGCACACTTATGGACGTGCATGATTTTTTGATTTTTTTGCAGTGCGCTCTGTAATTGAGGTGCTGCAATTATGAGGATGCTTTACCATGGGATGTCTCCATGGGTAACCTGCAGCAGAGTGTGCTGTCTGGCTGATATGTCCCACAACACTTTAAACTGGTTCAATTAGAGGTGGCACCATATCGTGCCAAGCTGCCGGTGTGGCCACAGCCAGTGTGGGTACCAAGACAGGGACAGTCTGGCTATACCTTCACAGGTCTATCAAGAAAGAACAAAACGTTCGGCTAACCTTGTGCTCCCAGGAAGGCAACACCTAGGAGGAGGCATTCCATCAGGTACTCAGGGCCTAAAATATTTACAGCTGTTGCAGTTGGCTTAATACTTGAGTAATCCATTTTCTACTCTTTATCCCCATCTGGACATGAGCTGCAGCATTTTGCACTGGCCTTCAGACATACAGTGCATTGCAGTAATCCAAACAGTTTACTAATGCATGGATGACAGGAGAGAGGCCTCCATTTTGGGAGAGCCGCCTCACTTCTTTTTTCTGCTGCTGTTTCCACCATCTGTTTAGGACTTCCCAAAGCACTTGGGAAGACTCTTGAGAGTCCCTTGGACTGCAAGGAGATGAAATCAGTCAATCCTAAAAGAAATCAACCCTGGCTGTTCCCTGGAAGGCCAGATAATGAAACTGAAGCTCAAATACTTTGGTCACCAAATGAGAAGGGAGCACTCACTGGAGAAGACCCTGATGCTGGGAAAGATTAAAGGTCAAACAAGACGGGGACGGCAAAGGATGAAATGGTTAGACATACTGATGCAACGAACATGAATTTAAGAAACTCCGGAGCATGATGGAAGACAGGAGGACCTGGCATGATGTGGTCCATGGGGTCGCAAAGAGTTGGACTCGACTGTGTAACTGAACAACAACAAAAGCATTTGGCTTCTTGCTATAGGTAAAGCTGTCCTCTGCACTTCTGATACTTTGTGAACCTTTCATCAAGCAGTTCGTATCTTTATAACCGCATCATTTCAGACTGTCCTGCATTTGGATGGCTCCATTCTTTCTACTTCACCCAGTTAGCCAAAACTGGTCCTTTAATCTCTCAGGTTTGAGCTGTGGTGTTTTTGCAGTAGCATCTTAATTGTTCACCTGTACTGTGCTCTGGTGCAATCTTTTTCGTAAAATCTTCTGTTTCCCTGCACCAAGTTTTGCCATAAAATGTAGACATTATTCAGAGCAACTTGTATATAACAACAAATCAGCATTATTTCAGAGAAGAACAAACACAGCCAATGACAAGACTGGTGAAGAAGTAAGCAGGGAATGAATTGGAAGAGGTAGACACTTTACTTCAGAGATGCTTTCTGCTAAGCTGACCCACCAGATGGAACAGGGGTCCTGGGTCCCATTATAAGCCCCTGTACAAAGAGGGGCAACAAGGCTACCCTGACCATGGGGTGTTGGTTAACCCAGGAAAGAAGCCAAACCAGATTTTTAAAAAGCAATCCTAGTTAGCCAGTTAGGTGAGTTGAAACAATTAGCACTGCGCTTGAAAAGACCTTTTGACCAACCATGAAGTGGTAATGGTGGGATCCTGATACGTGAAACAGAACCAAACCTATAGGCTAGCCAGCAATGCAGACTGCAGCCCCATCTCCTAAATCCCCTTATATCAGCCATCATATATGGCATACATTATACATATAATGCCACATAAATTCTGAATAGAAACAACACATGTGCACAATCTAAATAGATCTCCAGAAAACCAACAGCAAAAACTGGAGGAATGAAAACTTTTAAAACAAATCTAAACAAGCATTTAAAAAAATGAAATAAAGAACATCTGTTCATCCTTTCCAGTATTCCAAAACTATCGCACTGAGAATGATTTTCTAAGTCTGCTGTACTTAATGTAGTGTGTGTGTGTTTGGCAGCAGGAGAGACAGAATCGTTTTAGCTTTACGTATCTATCCATTGGTCTTTTATTAAGCAGTGAAATATGAAATCTTATTTAAGTTCTATGGAACTCATTATCTTTAGCCAGCAATGTAACATCCTGGGAAAAAGAGAGAGAGATATATGATTTACTATCTACATTCCTTTCAGTCTCACATCAAGTTGTCTGTGTCTACTTCTGAAATATGAAAATGAATTTCGCCAGGAAGATGAGATGTCTCATAGGGAACTGTTAGGCATGTCATGCTATCAGGGGTGACTTCTACTTCAGTGGTAATTAGCTCTTAAAGACATGCTACTGAGTGTTCAGATCACAGGGATGGAAAGTAGTGGAAGTGTTCAGGTCTTGTGGCTCTCATTTTAAGTTCGCAGGAAAAGAAACTACATCGTTAACGAACCATCTCGGGCTGGAATTAGACATCACAGCAAACGCAAGGCTGCCGTCAAAACTGGTAGCCTCATGTCTCATTCTTCCCATCTCTGGGGAAATGTTCAGAGTTACTCAGTGTGAGATGTGATGTCATCCTGCTGCTAGCTTCCTTGTCCTGAAGATGACCAGGGAAACTCATCATGTGATAACTTCCCTGCATAGGTTGTGTAGATTCTTTGGGGCCGCTGTTTCCAGTGGCAGCCTTGTGTTTGCACTAGATTCTACTTTCAGCCTCAAAAACAACTGTGCTGTCAAGGTGTGGCGTCCCCCTGTGTCCAACTTAGCTGTTGTCATGTTGGGTAACAAGTTATATGAAAGGCTGAAAGATCAAACAAGAAACGTTTTGTTATTAACACAATATTCACAAGAAACAAAATCTTTACTTCATATTTAATTCCATTAGCACCCTAACTTCCTTCCACAATCCCAGGTTAATATATTAGTGCTGCGATCCATACTTCAACCATCTGAAAGTGTTATCATCATTGTGTCCTTGCATGCGTGGCAGAGATCACCTCCACATTTGGCACTGATAGGGCAAACATAGAGATGTACCAGAATCAGGAGCAGTCTTAGTTAGCAGGCAACAGGGGCATCTTCCCCAGGCCACAAGCTTGGGGACCTCTCAACAGCCTATGTCCCCATCCCCCCAAAGAGGCAGGAAGCGTAGACTCCTGCCACTGCTTGAACCTGCCCCGTCTGGGGCTCAGGAAGCTGGCTTCCAAAGGGAGTGGTACTTCACACTGGGCAAGAGTCACCCCTTCCTGGGCTCCTGCTGGGCAAGAGGCCAGCAGTGGGGTGGCAGTGATTCTGGGGCCCCATCCTGTACTTTTGCCCAGAGTCCAGAATCACTAAAACTGCCCCTGACCAGAATAAGGGCACATGGAAGGGGGCTTCCTCCAGCTCTACATTATATGAAATATAAAATATCAACATCTAAATCTGCCTTATACTTTCAGCCATCCAGCTCAGTAGTGCTTTGACTGGTAGCAGCTCTGTGCTCTCAGGCAGGCCAAGGACTTTCCCAAAACCTGCTACCTGAAATATTTTCACTGGAGATACCAGGGAGGGGGGGCATGAGGTTGTTGTTGTTGTTATATTTTTGACCACCCTTCCCGGAAACCGGGCTTAAGGTGGTTTACAGTAATATAAAACCAGCAAAGGAGCAATGAAAACCAAGATAGCAAACAATAGAAGATTAGATTCTAGAAAGAAAAAAAACAAGACAGCATCCGAGTCCTGATGGTGTCACTATCTTGGGGGTATGTGTGTGAAAAAAGTGGAGGTGGGAGTGCCAAGAGGGAACTATTGCTGTCCTCAGCCAAATGCCTGGTGGAAGATCTCTGCCTTACAAGCCCTACAGAACCGTAATAAGTTCTGCAGCCTGGCGGAAGATCTCTGCCTTACAAGCCCAGATGGAATTTGGCAGAGTGTTCCACCAGGTTGGGACCAGGGCAGAAAAGGCCCTGGCCCTGGTTGAGGACAGCTGGATGTCTCTTGGGCCAGGGACCACCAGCAAATGTTGATCAACAGAGTGCAAGGCTCTCCTGGGGAGGCGGTCCTGAAAATACAAAGGTCCTTGACCATTAAGGGCCTTAAAGGTCAACACCAAAACCTTGAACCAGATCTGGTACTCCACTGGAAGAATTGCATGATACCTTAGATGGGACCCCCTCCTCAAATGACCGGCCAATATCCTCTTGTACCAAGGATATCCTTCTGTGGTTGGGGGTAGGAGGGCTTTTGGTAGTCAGTGATTCGATTATTGGGAGTATAGAGAGGGCAGTCTGTGAGAGGCATTTTGATGGTGTGGTGACTTGCCTGCCTGGTGCAAAGGTTGTGGACATCACACGCGGTCTAGATAGGTTAATAGATTGTGTTGGGAGAGTCAGGGGTCGTGGTGCATGTTGGCACCAGTAACATGGGAAATGTAGGCCCTAAAGGAAATTTTTAAGTTACTAGGCAGAAAGACCAGGACCTCAAAGGTAGCACACTCAGAATTGTTATCATTTCCACATGCAGGGTCAGCTAGATAGGCACAGATTAGAGGTCAATTCCTACAGGATGATTGGAAGTTATTTAAAGCCACACTAATTGAAGCCCATTTAAAACGCATTTCCAGGTTAAGAAAGGTACTGCTTGGTTCCTGTTCCTGTAACAAAATTAGAACACCTACATGCTCCAAGGCAACTTGGTGAAACAAATAGTCTATAAAGAAGTGTCAGTTAATAATTAGGCATGCAAAAAGAGAATTTGAGGAGTGGATTGCTAAAAGCATCAAGACAAACAATATGCATTTCTTTAAATGTATTCAGAGCTGGAAACCAGCCAGAGAGGAAGTTGGGGATTGTAAGATTGCTAAAAGAAGGTAGGGAGATGGCAAAGAAGTGTTCACTGTGGAAAGTGTGGGACATGTATACATGGCACAGCTGCCATTTGTGCGAAGGGAGTCTGAGGAACTGAGTTAAACTGAACTGATGAGAGATGAAGTTCTAGACCTGTTGGGGAAACTAAAAACCAATAAGTCTCCAGGTCATGATGGCAGACAACCAAGAGTTCTTAGGGAACTCTAATGTGAACATGTTGATCTACTAACCTATGTATCTCTAACGTGTCACTAAAAAGAGCCACTGTACCAGAAGACTGGAGAGCAGCAAATATTACATCAGTTTTTAAAAAGAGGCCCAGAGGGGAACCAGGAAATTACAATCTAGTTACCCCAAAGGCTGTTGCAGGAAAATTAATAGAATTTTAAAGCACATAGAGGATTAAAGCCTGTTGACAGTAAATCAGCATGGCTTCTGCAAAGGGAAATCCTGCCTTACCAACCTTTTGGAATTCTTTGAGAAACTAAACAAACATGTAGATAATGGTGAACTGAATGGTAGACATTATATATTTGGACTTTCACAAGGCCGTCGTCAAGGTACCTCACCAAAGACTCCTGGGGTACGCAGCCATGGGGTACGCAGCCATGGGGTACGCAGACAGATCCTCATGGATTAAAACTAGTTAAATGACAGGAAGCAGAGAATATAAATGGACAATTCTCATAATATAGAGAAGTGAAGCAGTGGGGTTCCACAAAATTCGGTCTTGGGGCTGATGCTATTTAATTTGTTGAGAAGTGATCTGGAACTAAGGTTTATCAGTGCACTGGCCAAGTTTGCAGATGATACAAAATTATTCAGGATGGTGAAAACCAAGGGTGATTGTGAAGAACTCCAGGAGAATCTCCACAAACTGGGTAAGTGGGCAACAAAGTGGCAAATGAAGTTGAATATAAGTGAACTAAAAATCCCAACTTCAAGCACATGGTAATGGGGGTTTGAACTTACTAAGACTGAGAGGGGTGTTCTGCAGCAGTGAAAAAGGCAAACTCTAAGCTGAGGCTATTAGGAAAGGAATTGAAAATAAAACAGACAATAGTATAGTGCCCCTATACAGAGCTATGGTGTGGCCTCATTTGGAACACTGTGTACAATTCTGATTACGGTATCCCAAAAATGACTTTGCAGAGGTGGAAGAGTACAAAAGAGGGCAACTCAGGAATGTAGTTGACATGTAGCTGTGAGATCACACATCCCTTTGTAGCTGCGGGCTCTTTGTGATCAGATGCAGCTGTGGGTCTTTCCCCCCTCCCATTTGTTTCCTATGCATATAAATGAGGAATTGCACCTCCGCACTGAGGGCGCCCTATGGTGTATGCGATGATGCACATACTTTGAGGGGGGCGGCGGCACTGAGCCGGGAAGGCATGATCAGACCATCCCGACAGCATAAGAGCATGCTTGCATGATCAGATGGGGAAAGTCTATCTGTGGCCCATCGGAACCCCTTAGAGCCAGACTTTCCATGGTGTCTTTTAACTCCACTTCTGTGATGGCGCAGCGTGGGTTGCTGACGACTGCGGGACACTTCCCAGATGTTGCTGTCTGATCACGCCCTTTAGATCCATCAAGCATTCGCAGCTATGTTGAATCTAAAGGTGCGTGTGATCACAACCAGAAAGAACTTTTTCTCCCTCTCCCCAAATGAGGTTGGTGGACAGTAGATTCAGGACAGACAAAAGAAAATACCCCTTCACTCAATGAGTGATTAAAATGTGGAATTCACTGCCAGTGGACATCGTGATGGCCTCATGCATAGACAGCTTTAAAGGGGAACAAGACAACTTCATGGAGTGTAAGTCTATCAGTAAAGCTGTGAATAACACCACTGCAAGGAAGCAATTTCAGAGGAAGATCTCAGCCTCTTTACCCAGTTGTTGTTCCTCCAGAGTAACTGGTTAGCCAACTGTGTGAGACAAGATGGAGGACTAGATAGACCACTGGTCTGATCCAGCAGGGCTCATCCTATGTTCTTATGTAATGAACCTGAGACCTTCTGCAAGTAAAGCACAGGCTCTACTATTGAATCCCAGCCTCTTCCTCAGATTAACTATTTACTCCTTATTGTATGCAGGGAGCTGCTTCGTACTGAGTCAGATAGTTGGTCCACTTACCTCAACACTGTCTGCTCTGACTGGCAGAGTAGACTATCTGCTCTGGGATCTCAGGCAGAAGTCTCTCCCAGAACTTCTGTTTCACATCTCTTTAACTGGCAGTGCCATGGATTAAACCTGGGATATTCTGCATTCCAAGCTTCTAAGATACAGCCCCTTCTTAATAATTTCCTAGGGTACCAACTTTCTGCCCCAACATGGGCAAGAAAACATTGGGATTTGAACCCAAGCCCTCACAAATGAACACAATTTGCTGTGTTCAAATGTACTAAATTCAGATCACATGAACTACTTCTTCTTTTTTCTGGAAAATGATAGAATAATGTCATTGCAAGAAGAAAAGCTTTTAAGGCAATTGCAACTCCAGGAAGATGCCCAGCTGTTTTAAAGTTTTTAAACAACTGCTACTGAGCCAAGACTTTTTTATTATTATTTTCCATCAACAAGAAAACCCCTGCAACTCTCTGTCGTTCAGCAAAATGTGTTCATTATGAGTTTCATGTGTTGGTATAATCACAAGTGAAACAGAAAGTGCTTCCTCTAGGGAATTAAATTAACTAATATATAGCATTAAAAAAGAACTGCTCTGTTTTTCACTTAATACTTTTCATAGTAAAAGGTGATGAAAACAACGGATGTTCCAATGCAAACACCGGTTCCTGCCAGCATCTATATACACTTTTGTTTCCATGCCTGCAGTTTCATCCTAGGCACAATTCTGGCTGCTGCAACAAATGCTGTTAATGGAAGAACACACACATACACAAATAGTACAGAGAAGCTAAATGGAAGAAGAAAATCACCATCAGGGGCTCCAGAACGTGAACTGGGAACCTGCAGTTTGTATCTAGTGACAGAAAAACAGCTCCTTGCTTAACTGAAAACCATTCACATGTTTGCAGCCCTTGTTGCTGAATACTTGCAGTCATTTGAGGGAGGATGGTTGCCAAAGGCACATGAACGCATGTCTGCCATCTTCCCTGTTTAATCCCCAACTGTGAATGTTTTCCCACCCAACCCCTTAGGGTTGTTATACCAACACTGTATCCCTCTTTCTTTCTTCTGTGCCAGACTGACATCTGAAAAGTAGGGCACTGACCATGTTAGAGCCGCACCACTCTTTGGTTCATGCCTCCTTCTTCCTGACACCATTGATCCCCAAATGGCCTTAGAGAGGGAGGCAGGGAGGGGTTGTCAGCAATCTCATCCTCCTCCTTACTTCCACCCCATCCACTGGAATCAGGGAGCTGTCTGCCTCCTGATTGGCCTCCTCCTGCCCTTTCTGATAAGAGTGTAGCAAAATGTGTATGCTCCCTTGTCCCTCTCCACCACTCAGGAAACCAGATGGCCACTAAGATCTCTATGTTCAGGTCTTGCAGGCTGATCAACCTCACCCAGGTGCTGCCTCACAGATGATGTGGCAGTTCTTTCAAAGCCCGAGCTGCCACAGCTGCCACGCAAATGGACAGTGGCCCTAAACCACTCTCAGAGCAGCTGCCACTTGGGGGAATAGATCCCCATCCTGGATAGCATCTGGACCATGCCTTTCTTATGTTCCTCAAATAAAGAAACAGGAACCATGGTGTGGAGAACAGCTAAAATATAAGACAATATAACAAACTAGGAATAAGGCCCATTGTGGAAATAAATACGAGCTCTAGAAAGAGGCTCTGGGTGGATGCCCTAGCCTTGAGCACTCAGCATCAATTTGCTGTGGCAAACTCAGCAGGGTATAATGACACCGTTTTCTCCAGGGGAACTGATCTCTGCCATCAGAAGAGCAGCTGTAATTCTGAGTGATCTCCAGCCCTCATCTGGAGATTTGCAACAATGGTTCCCAAGGAGGAAATGGCTGGTTTGGAGGGTGGAGTCTATGGCATTGTACCTCTCTGAGGTCCCACCCCTCCTCAAAACCCACCCTCAAATCTCCAGGAATTTCCCAACCTGGAGGTGGCAAAGCTATCTCCTTCCCAGCCAACCATCTATATACTTTTATCTACCCCTCTGACTTCAGCTTTCCATCTTCCCCCCTCCCCCCGGAGCCTCTACCTAGGAAGAGTACAGTCTTTCTCCACAGTGGAGACCCAAGCAGGAGGGAAGCGACCTCAGCAGGGTATAATGACACAAATTCCACCCTGCAAAGCAGTCATTTTCTCCAGGGGAACTCATTTATGCCATTTGGAGAGCAGTTTTAATTCTGAGTGATCTCCAGCCCTCATCTGGAGATTGGCAGCAATGGTTCCCTAGGAGAAAATAACTGCTTTGGAAGGTGGAGTCTATGGCATTCTATTCAGCTGAGGCCTCTCCCCTCCTCAAACTCTGGCTTCCATAGACTCCACCACAAAATCTCCAGGAATTTCCCAACCTGGAGCTGGTAGGCCTGGAAAGTGTCTCCTGCCTTTACCTTTTTACTGACAGAACCAAGCTTGGTTGCCTAGCAACAGCCACTGAGGGAAAAGTTAGCCCCGCAGGAACCAAGCAGGAGAAGAGTCTTTGTCAGGAGAGAGAGCCGTTTTGGCAGCTTATTCTGTCAGGAAACAGTGGTCAGGCTGGCAGTGGGTGGGAGAGAGGAGCAGACCCAGCACCCAGCCAATGGCACATGAGTACTCTTGAGTGGTGGTTGATGGGTCAATGGCTGATGGAGCGCACAGTACAGCCAATGGGAGAGCTAAAAGTGCCAATGCCTTAGGGCTTTTATATCTATCAGAGAATGCGTAGCTAAGAATCGTATAGCTATAATAATATTCTTGTTCTGTTAATAATAGATAACAATAGGTTATTAATAGCCACAGTATAGATTTTGAAATGCCAATATGCTCACAAAATCATTCAATGCATAAATGTTATCAACTCATACATAAATTCATAAAGAATTGTGTATTACATAAATAATAAAATATAAATAAAAAAATGAAATTAAAACAAATTCATACAGCACAATAAGGCTTTCAGGCGCACTGGATCGCTAAGGAAAAATATTTGATGCATGACAAATTTGAGTCTGTTTTGTACTTTTGCAGAATCCAGCACATAGAAATGGATCGACGTGCATCTGGATATGTGCCGAGTTTTGAAACTGACAAGGCAGCTGTCATGTTTATGGTAAAGCTATGTACTGAATGAATTGATGCATGGGTTCCAGACCAATCTGAGGATGGTTATAAAAACTGTGACTCTGAGGAAGACTGTATGTAGGAGGTGAAATTCTGGACAGGCCAACCTCTGGGGGCTTGGCACTTTCCTGCAGCTGCTTGTCTTTTTTCACTCTTTCTCAGTTGGCACAGTGTCTGCTTAGCAGCTCTTTTGTCATTGCTGTGACACCAGTCTGTACCTTTTAGCCAACTGTGGGTCTTCTCCTGCGCTGTCTGTCTGTCTGTCTCTCTCTCTCTCTCTTTCTCTCTCAAAACCCCAGGTTGTTTTGTGTACCTTAACTATAACTGGATGTTCCCTGGAAGGATGTGAACAAAACTTGCTGCTCCCAACTGTATTCCAACCAGGACTTTTAAATGGAAAGGGCTAAAGAGATATTTCAGGGTTCTTCAGTGAATGAAGTCAATTTTGGTTCAATGAAACTGAGCTGAGACTAGGTCAAACTCTGAGTAAATACTGAGTAAGATTTCTCAGCCCTGATCTGGAATGCCCAGACTAGTCCAATTCTGTCAGATCTTGGAAGCTAAGCAGGGTTAGCCCTGGTTAGTATTTGGATGGGAGACAACCAAGGAAGTCTGGGGTCATGATGCAGAGGCAGGGAATGGCAAACCACCTCTGAACATCTCTTGCCTATGGGGTCTCCATCAGTTGGCTGCAATTTGACAGTATTTTCCTCCACCACCAAGATCTATCAGGGTTGGATTAAGACTGACTGCTATTAGAAGATGGCACAAAGGACTGGCATCTACAAATTGACCCTCTCTGCCCCCCCCGGGAAGGGTCTTTTTGTCCCCTGCACCAGTACTAGGAGCTTATCTCTGCTCTCTGATTCTAATGTAAAGCAAAGGTTGGTACCGGCCATGAGGCAGTCATATCTATATGGAACTTGGGGGCTTGTTTGGATTGTACTCCTCACCTGAGATGTGAAAGATGACACCCTATGCCAGCCTCCCTTTCAGAAATACAGTGCATCCTGAGCAGAGTTACTCTCTTCTCAACCTATTGACCTCAGAGGTCACAGAAAGGTGTAAATCTGTTGAGGACTGCATTTTCAGTTTCTTGGACCTGCTACCTAGGTAGCTGAAAATCTGGGATGTGCTCTCAGCATTCCTCTGCCCTCCCAACCCTAAGATGCATGATAGTTGAATGTTATCCAGATGTTATTCGTATCTGGGCAGTTCTTCAGCAATTGTTCCAACCATAATCCTTTGCAGGAAACAAAGGTTAGATCTGAATTGGCCCCTTCTTTCCTTTCTCTGAGCTTTCTCTAAGCCCATCAAACTGTTCAACCTGAATGTTTGGTTTTTAGCCTCACTGAGGAATGACACAATGAAGAATCTCGGGTGTCTCCGTCATAATCGGTGTGTCTGCCTTTTGAGTTCATGCAAATTGGATTGTGTCACCCAGAGCAATTGTCGAGTTCAGTGACTTTTTCATTAAGTGCAAGGGACCTTAGCATGTTAACCTTCCTTAAATTCCCTTTGTGCTGGGCTAATGATCGTGCTTGTAAAGACTTCTGTTGTGTCCGCCTTTCATCAATGTTAACATGCTCAACTCACCAGCGATCAACACTTTTAAAAGCAGCAACGACAGGGCTTTGGAGCTTGAATGTTATCTGCATGGCTGCTGAGCTATGAAGGACTTTCTTTGCTGGATAATTAGCTTGGATTGGGTCAAGAGTTTAGCTTTTGCCTTAAGCCCTGAAGTCTGTAGAAAATACCCCCCCCAAAAAAAAATCCCATTTACCAGTAATAGATGTGTCTGAGTCAAGCCTTTTGCAGAAGCAATAGCTAGATTCTGGCATTTCTAAGTTTCTCCTAGCGCATTCCTAGCTCCTGCAGGTTCCAGCTTTATCGTATGCTCCATAGATTGTCTGTATCGTCTAGGCATTCTCAGTGTGGTGACCTGGCCCAAATCCCTACTGAGCCGAGAAGATAACTAGGTGGTCTTAAGCTGGTCACACTAATTTACTTCCCACTGTGGTGGTCAGGATGAAATGGAGAAATAAAAGAATACCAGTGTCCTAAATGAACAAATTTAGAGTCCAGTGGCACCCTTAAGGCCAACAAAGGTTTATTCAAGGTATGAGCTTTCAAGTGCACACATACTTTTTCAAATTTGATAAAGTGTGCATGCACACGAAAGCTCAGACCTTGAATAAAACTTTGTTGGACTTAGAGGTGCCACTGGACTCTAAATTTGTTCTACTGCTTCAGACTGACTACCTGGATCTACTGTCCTAACTGGATAAACCTTGCTCAGCATCTCCCTCTGAGCTCTTATGAAGCTGCCATATCTTAGCCAAATTGCCTTAATTTATTAATAAATGTGGGCAATTGTGAGTATTAAATGGCAATAGGCATTAAATATAGGATCAGAACCTGTGCATACAGGAGTTTGATTTCCCAGTCCCAGAAATAGACACAGAGGCTAGATTACTAAAGCAGTGATTTCTTTACTGAAGGATTCTTAAACATACAAACATAAAATCAAGCATTCACACACACAATGCAGCACTAAGAAAGCAGAAGTGATTGATAGCTGATAGAGGGGTCTGTTATGGGGTGATACTACCTTTCCAGACATGCAGAGGTCCATGAAGAAGGGATTATGGCCAGAGGTTTACGGGTGGGCTGCCAGTTGGCATCAGGGCAGAGGCACACAGTCTGAGGCCATGTGCTCTGATGGATATAGACAATGGAAAACAATAGAGACTAATGGGTGGCCTTGGGGGCTGGTCTCAGGTGAGAACAATAGATTACCTGGGCCAATGATGAGTCCCAGGGGTGCGTGGTGTCAGGAAGGGCAAGGCTTAGATGTGACCAATGAGCTTCCAGAAGGACAGATTCAGGCTTTAAGAATAGAAGCCAGCTGTTGGATGACTGTACTGGGGCTATCTGAATGGATTTTATATCCACGGATGGTTCTGCCAAGGCAGTTGAATAGGTTCCCAGATACAGACAAAAGATGATTAGCATCAGGAAGGATCGTTAATAATTTGAATGTTTGATTGGTTTATCTCAGTATCCTGATGGATGGAGCAAGGAAAGACAAAAAATTCACACATAGACATGGGACCACACAAAAGGGCTGGGTGAGGTACTGGAGAGAAGAGGACTATTTGCCAGGTGGCCACTGAATAGCCTTTATAAATGTAGATGTCTTACCTGGTGGAACTGCCATTGTTTAATATGCATATCTTCCTGGGTGGGGGAGAAGACTGGAGGTTTACTCTGAAGGTTACCCAGTTGTCACCTGAAAATGGAGACCCTGTTTCCAGAGCTATGACTTGCTCTGTGTTTTCAGTTCTTCCTTGGCCTGAGTTTTGTGGGTCTCTGGTTTAGGTTAGAATGTGGGGTGCCCCTGCTATTGGGGCTCCCTGAGAGTAAAGGCAGCACCTCTGGCAACACATAGTCTATCAAGGTCAGTATTGTCTACTCTGAATGGCAGCAGGTCCCAGAGTCTCAGGTCAAGGTCCTTCACATCACCTGCTACTTGATCTTAAAAAATACAAAACAGGTGCCTGAGACATTCTGCGCACACAGTAGCTGCTTTACCACTGAGCCATGGTCTCTTCTTTCCCATGGTAGCACATTGTTATTTATTTATCTATTTCCTACCTTTCTGACTTGCTGAAGTCTGCAGTGACGTAAGGGCCAGCGGTGGCATGGCTTCCACAGTACTGCAATAATCCTAAAAATGACACTCTTACCACTTTTCTAACTAGGACACAGATTAATGCGATTCCCAGAAGAATGTTCAGAGCCCAGAGGTCTATGAAAGGTTTACAACTTGATCATGAGGCCAAGCTTGAGAGCCAGTTATAGCAAAGGAACCTTTAGATCAGCCATACCTGTAATCTGAAGGCATAGAACTTCATTCACCAAAAGGCTCTTCAGTAAAACGCAATGCAAATCTGGGCTACCCCATACCTGTATGTGCTTATATTAATGGCATCCATGTTTTCCAGTTATAGCAATAGAAGCTGAGATCAACAGAAGATGATTTAATTACAATAAGCAGTATTTTGGGTTTTTTGGAGGGGTTGACTACAAGCTTTTCCACATGGGGTTTTTTTATTGGTTCTGGTCCCATACTGCTTCAGTTTAGTCCTTGATTTCTGGATGCATTTTGTACCTTTAGTTTTAGTTTCTTTTCCCTTTCCCCCCCTGGTTCTTTTAAGATTACTTTTACCCCAATCTTTTGCAGAAGCTGATTTTGTGTTGCCTTTTTCCTTGTAATGTTTTTGTTGGTTTTCTTTGTCCCACCCAATGTCACCCACCTCCAGCCCACATTTTGATGAATGGACTGTTGTCATCATCAAAAAACTCCCTTTCCATACTCCCTGCCCTGAAGATGAGTGGTTTTATTTTTGATTTTTTGAGTCAGTAAAATATCGATATTATAGGTTAAGCAGATTTTCTGAATTCCCAGCTTTCATTTTTAAAAATTATCTGTCCCCTGCCCTCATGGAGATATGCCCTTTTCCTTATTTTTCCATGAGGGAAGATGCTAGAGATTTACTTTTTATTTTAAATGAAAGCTGTGAATTCAAAGAACCTACTTAACCTAACATTGGCCCCATTCACACGGCAAATTTGCCATGGGAGAGCCACGGGTGGTGGGCAGATGATCCGTGTGCGATCACACCCCAACATCTGGGAAGTGGAGCGCACTCGTGGCCAACCCGTGGCTTACCGCTGAAAATGTGCGATAAAAAAGTAGTACCTCCAAAGTACTGGCAAACAGTTTGCCACGGGATGCATCCGGATGCCCGTGGTGTGATTGCGTTGGTGCGCGGCTTTCCCCTCCAGCCCCTCATTTACGCGCCGGCTCCGAGGGAAGGACCCATGGTGTGCCGCGGGCGTGTCTGATCGTATAATTGCAGATCAAACTGTGCTGGGGCGATATGCCATGCCTCCCCCCTGCAATATCCAGCCCATGTGACTGGGGCCATTACAATGTTATATCAATACTTTACTGCTTCTTTTTTAAAAAATGCAGCCATGATATCACCACATCACTTCGGTGGGAAGGTAACAGCATTCCATGCGCCTTGGTGTTTAGTCATATCAGCCACATGACCACGGAAACATCTTTGGACAGCACTGGCTATTCGGCTTTGAAACCGAGATGAGCACCGCAACCCTGGATTCGACTGGCTTTCGAGCAAGGGAACCTTTACCTTTACTTTACTATGCCTTTATGATATAATAGTCAGAAGTTATATTGGTAAAGGAATTGGGACCGTGGCCTCCACTACTGTATCACTGCCTATCACTGTAAGTATGCTCCAGGCTACATCACTTATTTAAAAGCTCATGCTTTGTTTCAAATCTATTTGAGATTTTGGTTTGTTTTTCAGATTTCTGTAGTCCAAACCCCACTGTATTATTCCTTGGATTTCCCATCCTCTTGGTTGTACTTGACTTACACTTCGTAATCTGCCTTGAGTCTCAGCCAGAAAGGCGGACTATAAATAACCAAATAATAACAATAATAAAATAATAACTTCAGCCTTCTCGCATTCCTCCTGATTAATCATACCTGTGTCTGAAAACAGGGATACTTCATAGCACAGCAAAAAGCAATGTAATCCAACCACACTTTAAAACACTGAGCAGGAATTGTGATCAAATGAATGGGGTATGATACTCTCATATTGGTTCATATCCTTTCCAGCAGTTCTCCCCAACCCCCATATCTGCAGTGCTTAAGCTGCCCCAGACTTGTTGGGAACACATCTGAGAGTAACACTGTGGTAATAAATTCTAAGTTGTTCAAGGTCAAAGTTCTGCCTTGGCAGAATTTGGAATAATTTGCTTCATAAAAAATTAATGTGTCTCAAGCTGTTTATATATATATATTGGGGGGGGGAGCTTTTTAACACTTAAAAACTGAAGTGGCCGTTATCGAGATAAATGGCCGGATAGCACCACCTTCTGACTAGCTGCAGTTTTGGAGGTAACCTTGGAGGGGGGTTTGTTTTTATTTTATTTTTAAAAAAGCCTTGCTATACATATTTTTGGGAGCTGTCAAAATGAATGATAGCCTCCTTCCTATAAACAAAAACACAGGTTGTTGGGGAGGGCAGTTCTCAGACATCAATAAAGCATGCCAATGCATCCTGATGTGAGGTAATTGACTAGAGATCAAAAGAACAGGAGCTTCGTATTTTGTTTTCTAATTTCTAAGAAGCAACAGGGAGCACAATTGATCTATGGATTTGCATGCCACCTAAGGAGAGTGAAAAAACTTGGGAATCATGCTAATGAATAGAAGCTTCACAAAGTATTGGATATATTTCTGGGGATAAACAGGACCTTTTCTTTTGATCCATCAGTTCACTGAGTAAAAAGGCCAGCAAAGTATGTTGGAGCAGGCAAGAGAAAAGCTGTAGCTTGGTGGTGGAATGCATGTTTGGCATGCCAAGGGTCCCAAGTTCAATCCCTGGCATCTCCAGTTAAAAATGGTCTTGGGTTGCAGGTGTTCGGAAATGCTGTTCTTTGCTTCAAGCTTTGGAGAGCTACTGCCAGTCACAGGCCCCGGTCACACGGGCCGGATATTGTGGGGGGAGGCGTTGCTAATTACCCCGGCGCAGTTTGATCCGTCATTACGTGATCAGACGTGCTGGCAGCGCACCACAGGTCCTTCCCTCAGCGCCAGCG
>NW_015170920.1:617878-662450 GCF_001447785.1 Gekko japonicus | reverse complement strand
TACAAACATAAGCTCATATAGTTACAGGGATCAAACCTATAAGGTATAACTTCCTAAAGCAGACACTTGCCTTCTTGCATGAAGCATGATGAAGTGGTAGAACCATTAGAGCCAATGTGTTGTAACAGTTGGAATGGCAGTTTAGGATCTGGTAGATCCAGGTTCAAATCTTCACTGTTCCATGAAACTCAGTGGATGACCTTGGGGCAGCTTAACCTACCTCACAGGACTGTTGTGAGGTTAAAATGGAGGCAAGAAGAACAATGGATGCATATTTGGTTCAAAGTCAACCAAATGGAAATCCCATTTGTTTCATTGGTTCAAGTAATTAAACTAAATAGGAAATGCAATATATAAATGCCCCCTGCTTAGCCACTGTCTTCCTCCTCCCACCACCTTGCAATCACTGTGCTCTGGGTTAGGATAGCTATGAGTTTTGTTTGTGGTGGCCACACAGGTAGAAGTCAGCCAACATGTGTGCCGTATATTTATTGTGTACATTACAATGGAACAGTCTGCTTCCCCTCTGACATTTGCTGAAGAGGTTTAGTCTTAAGGACAGGGAGGAGGAGGAGATTGGATTCATACCCCATGCTTCACTACCCGAAGGAGTCTCAGAGCGGCTTACAATCCCTTTCCCTTCCCCTTCCCCGCAACAGACACCCTGTGAGGTAGGTGGGACTGAGAGAGCTCTTTTGAGAACTGCTGTTGAGAGAACAGCTCTGAAAGAACTTATGACTGACCCAAGGTTACACCAGCAGCTGCATGTAGAGGAGTGGGGAATCAAACCTGGTTCTCCCAGATTAGAGTCCACATTCTTAACCACTACACCAAACTGGCTCTCACCAAACTGAATCCCTACTCAGTTTGTTGGCTAGAAGAGGAGACTGCTTATCATCTCTTGTTCTGAAACCAGCTGCTGCCATCCCTGTATTTCATTGTTAATAAATAGATATTGCTTTGAGAATACCATTCCCTGTTGTATGAACTAGGCTTGCCAACTGTCCACCCCTATGGAGATTTGGGGGGTTCCTAGAGCATTGACTAGAAGTGATGTTACCTCCAGGGTCAGCTGCAGTCCCACCCTGAAAGCCTCTTAGGGTATGCAGGTACAGGACTGGCAACCCTAGTATGAACCTAAGAGCAGGAACCTGAGTGAGTATCCTTACCTACAAGCAAAAGGGGTAGGGGAATTTCCCCCCCCCCCCATGCAGTCCAGGAGCTATATTTAGGTCAGGTAGACACCTCAAGGACTACATTCCCCAAGATGCACCACCTCAAATTCTGAAGCATCCTTTAAGATTCTATCATTCTCCCATTGTTGGGCTGGTCCCTACCAGCCTGGTTGGCTACCATGCCACAATCAGCAATGGCATAAAATTGGAGCTGCGGCTAGGGTTGCCAGGTCCCTTCTGGCAACTGGTAGGGGACGAAGGCAACTTAGCAGGAGCAGGAGAGAGGCCCAGGCAATGGCACCAGCAACGTGGCTATGTCACTTCTATCATGTACCAGAAGTGACATTATCACACTGCAACATCGGGGCAACACTTTGCTTTTTGGGCAAAAACTCTATGGTAAAAATGGCTTCTGCCATAGAGTTTTTGCCCAAATACCAGAACATTGCCTGGACATCACTGGCATGATGACATCACTTCCAGTGCGCACTGGAAGTGATGTCACTACATTGCTGATGATATGGCCTGAACCTCACTCTCTCCCCTGGTAAGTCCCCCTGCCAGTCAGCATTTGGTGGCAAGAAGCGGTGCCTGGTGGTGGGGTACACCCGCCTCCAGTGGGGAGTCTGGCAACTCTAGCTGCAGCCCATAGCTCAATAAATGCAGACAAGCAAACAGGAATGAACATAAATGAAAATAAATAATACTGCAATCCTAAGCAAAGTTAGACACTTCCATTGCCTTCAATGGACATGTTAAGAATTACATTTCAAAAACGAAACAAAAATAGGGTAAACGTATTATGTCTTCTGATTTTACCTCTTTAGACAGCTATGTATCATATTTTTAAAGCTCTTGAATACAGAAAGTTCCCTGTAAATACTAAAATAGAAGTAGTAGCAACTTCTTCTCTGATGTTCTAGATAGATAGGTATTTCTTAGATGCTGTCTTTAGGCATTGGTATCAGTTTACAATAGATCTTGAGAATTGTTCCATAAAACAGACTTTTAAAAACACAACTCAATCATTGTGTTTCTAAATAATGATTACCCACCTTTAATTTTATGCAGTACAATCCAGAAGTCTGTCAGCTTGCTCTTTGTAACGCACAGATCAGCTCCGAGTAAGCCAAATGCTTCGGCAAGAAAAGTAGCATTTCCCCCCCAGTGTGTGGTGATGGTGAAAGGCCAAAACTGTACAAGTGTCACATTTGCCTTGTGGAGTTCCTTATAACTACTGCATAAAAATGACAGCTCCTGCTGTTAACGGGCAGATTGAAAAAGTTAACTAGTCATTTCTGTTCCTTTAGTTTGGCTGAGCAAGTTACATTTTTAATTATCAACCTGCCTAGGTTGCTAATCGAAATGCATATTTTATTGGCCAGGAGAAATGCATTTCATGCCACTGTTGTTACCAATCCAGGGAGCTTTGCTAATTGAGTTGCATGCTTGATGAACTTGGGAGCACTTGGTGCTAATTGAACTGCATATCTCATATGCTGAGCTTCTAAACTCTGCTTTGAACTTGGGGCAGTAGGAGGATCGGCTGGAATTGTGCCATTTCAGAAACATTCTTCCCTACTGAGTGCTTGACCGGTTCACATATGAGATATGTTGCACACATTTCTGGGAGTATTGGAGAAGCTTCAGACGTTGAATTGAAGATCACCTGTTTTAAGGAAATACTTAAAAGTACATCTAAAGTAAGCAATGCAATTTATCATGCAAGGAATACACCCTCTGTGGTATTACTTAATTGTTCCTGATGAAGCAGGGTTGACAGGTCCCTCCCTGGCCCCCAGTGGGAGATGGGTTGGGGGACAGGGTTGCCAAATCCAGGCAAGGAAACCCTTGATGATTTGGGGATGGGGCCTGGGGAGGACAGGGACCTTAGTGGGTTACAATGCAACAGAGTCCACCCTCCAAAGCATCCACTTTCTCCAGGGGAATTGATCTCTGTAGTAGGGAGATGAGCTGTCATTCCAGGGGCTGGAGGCTGGCATCCCTGTCAGGTGAAGGCATTCAGTGTCAAATTAAGTCTACATACAAAAGTATTACAAAAATGAGCAGAGGGATGAAACTATAAGGCAGATGCTGGGTCAAGCCCTATCCTTCCTGATAAGTCTCATGTCATGCACACTTGGGTTGGGACCTATGAACTGTGAATGAAAGCAGTTCATTGAACATATGAACTCCCCTCTGCCCCTGGCAGCCCATTGCAGCATGTTGTGCCCTACTAGGGCTGCCAAGTGGGGGCCGGGGGTGGGTTAACCCCCGCTTTGGAGGCCCGATTTCCGCTGCCGCGGAATCGGGCCCTGGGGGGAACTCCGCCCCCGAACCACGTCACTCCCTGCGACGTGCTGGCGGCGCGCGCAAAGCGCGCACGCACACACATCCCCAAAGAGCTCCCGGAGCCTGGCAAAGCTCCCCTGCCACCAAGGTAAGTTGACTTGGTAACCCTATGCCCTAAAAAAAGCTGTTCCTAAAGGTTGGGGGCCTCAGAAATTGAGTGGGATACAATATGGAGGGGAAAGGAAGGGAGGGGGAATTCGCAGAAATCTCAACACCCTCTACTCTGTGTTGTACTTAGGGTTGCAAGGTCCATCCTGGGAACCTGTGGGAATTGAAGGTGGACTTACCGGGAGCAGGAGGGAGGGTCTGCTGATGTGCAGCAATGTGCCCACGTTACTGCCCATGTGACATCACTTCTGGGACACTGGAGGTGACGCTCTGGTCTTTGGGCAAAAACTCTGGTATTTGCCCAAATACCAGAATGTCACCCCAATGCCCCGGAAGTCATGATGTTATTTCCAGGTTACATGGGCAGTGATGTAGGCACATTGTTACACCTCAGCAGAGCCTCACTCTTTTTCAGAATAAGTTCCCTCTGCCAGCCAGCTAATCAGTGGCTGGGTGGTAGGCCTGTCAGTGGGGGACTCCCGCATGTACCTGGGGTCTGGAAACCCTAGTTGTACTACTACTACTATTATTTATTTAATTTATAAACCGCCCTCTCCCAAAGAGCTCAGGGTGGTGTAGAATAATTAAAAGACATAAATAACAGTTAATTACAATAAAATCAATGATATAATATATACCAGATCATCGATGGCATACTGTTCTTCCTCTCTCTCCATAGGGCAAGTTGCAGGCCGGATATGACCAAAGGCCGTCGCTGTCCTCAACCATAGGCCTGGTGGAACATCTTTGTTTTACACGCCCCGTGAAACTGAGTTAAGTCCCACAGGGAGTGGACGTGACTAGGTAGAGAGTTCCACCAGGCAGGAGCCAGGGTCAAAAAACCCCTGGTTCTGGTTGAGGACAGCCGGATATCTTTTGGGCCAGGGACTACCAGTAAGATTTGATGTATAATGCTCTCTGTGGGACATACTGGGAGAGGCAGTCCCATAGGTACGCTAGTCCCAGACCATTAAGGGCCTCAAAGGTTAAAACCAAAACCTTGAAGTGGATCTGGTAGCCATCATGGAGCCAGTGCAGCTGGGAAAGCACTGGATGGATGCGTGCTCTTAGTGGGGTACTTGTAAGTACCCTCACCACTGCATTCTGGACAAGCTGCAGTTTCCGGGTTAGCCTCAAGGGCAGCCCTACTTAGAGCGAGTTACAGTAATCCAACCTTGAGGTGACCATTGCATGGATCACTGTGGCGTGGCCAGGAGTGGTGAGGAAGGGGGCCAGTTGCTTGACTTGGTGCAGCTGGAAGAACAACAGCCTGGTAACATTTGCAACCTGACCCTAGCTCATATGTGTGAAGAAACAATCTCTCTCACATGAGTAAGGTTGCCAACCTCCAGGTAGTGGCTGGAGATCTCCCAGAATTACAACTGATCTCCAGATGATACAGATCACTTCCCCGGGAGAAAATGGCTTCTTTGGAAGGTGGACTGTATGGCATTATGCTCTACTGGGGTCCCTCCCTGAAGCCTGCCCTCCTCTAGCTTCACCCCCAAAATCTCCAGGTATTTCCCAACTTGGGGCTTGCAATTCTACAAAAGAGCAGGGGTCATTTCATAGAAAAAGAGGTGCAGGAGCTCATTAGCATAACTTATTAGCATAATTTATTTGCATATGCCACACCCCCTGACATCACCGGAAGTGTGTCAAAAGGCAACACCCACCACTCATGCTCCACTGGACTGTTTTGGATTGCTAGCTATGGGGGGGGGAACGTGCAGATCTCACAGAGGAGGGAGAGCTTGTACTGGAATAAAACCTGGTCTTAAAGGTGCCACTGGACTGTTTTTGATTGCTAGCTATGGGGGGCGGGGAATGCGCAGCTCTGCCCTCACAGAGGAGGGAGAGCTTGTACCTGAAGGCGGGCAGGAAGGGGCTCTGCAACTTACCTGGCTACTTCTTGCTCCACATGGCCCGACTGAGGGCTGCTGGGAGCAGGGGGTGGGGCTTGTTGCATGTGCCCACCCCCTGAGCTCCTTACTGCCGGAGCTCCGCTCCTGTGCGCTCCTGCAGGAAATGACCCCTGCCAAAGAGGTAGATGGCTACAGCAAAGGGAAGGCCATCTTTGCGTCCAAGCCATATTAGTTCTTACTGTTCTGATTTGTTTTGTGGTTCATTACTCTGCTACTTGATAATAAAAAAAAAACTCCAAGGAAGTTCAATATTATCTCCCAAGAAAGAAGACACTATTTTAAAATAATACACAAGTACCAGTAAGCACTTGAAGACTCTTGCTAACCTTCCACAGTATATTGTAGAAAATCGATTTTTTTTCTCATAAGGTTAAAAAATTTAAACCAATAATCTCTATTATATAAGTCAACAGATGGTCCTTCATGTTCACAATATAACTTAGTAGGGCTGTCCCCAAGGTTTGAATTTATCAAGTGCCCAAGCATACACATTGCATAAAAATTGAGAAACCGAAAATTGAACATTGGCCTTTCAGGCCCAGCTCAGTAGTAAAAGCGATTGAATTTTTTTTTCCCCTGTCAAGTACATTAGGGAGAAAGATGGCAAAATGGAGATAAATCAGATTAACGCTTTAAAAGATAAATGGTATTTTGGCCAAGTTTAATCTTACTTTTGAAATGTGCAAACTCATCATACGCCTTTATTGTACATATAAAAAAATAACAGCACAGTGCATTCAACTCACTATAGGATGCTTATAAGCATTCTCTAATTGTGTTAAGGACTTCTTTTTTCCAGCCAACGTCTTGGGGCAGTGCAACAAAATTAGTCCTCTGGATTTGAAAAATGTCATTCCAAAATTCAGCCCAACCAATAGTCACAAATGAACTTCTTTCCTCTCTCTCTCTCTTCCCTTTTCTATATGCTGCTTTTCCAGGTATGTATTTTCAATTGTCTACTACACTTACTACTTCTCACCATTTCTTTCACTCTACCATAATTACTGGATGGTAAATAAATGCTAAAATCCAAAAACAATACAATGGCTTAGACAAATATTTTAAAGTATACATGTTTCTAAATCCTAGAGATAAATGTTTCAGCGAGGAGTGAGCAGGCTATATAGACTGGGGATAAAGAGAGTAAGGCTCGCAAGATCTGAAATGAGTCATCTGCTAGGGTTGCCAAGCTCCAGAATGTTCCCTCTAAGCTGCGGAGTCCTGTGAGCAAAAATTCTACTTGGTGAGCTACTGGCATTAAAATTGTGAGCGAGTGATTTGGCTACTACATAAATCAGTTTGCTCTGGAGCCATCCTTCCTGAGCGAAGGTAAGAATGTGTGAGCTGGAGGCTAAAAAACTGTGAGCTAGCTCACGCTAACTCAGCTTGGAGGGAACACTGCTCCAGATGGTGGCTGGAAATCTCCCACTATTACAACTGATCTCCAGACTACAGAGATCAGTTCACCTGCAGAAAACGACTGCTTTGGAAGTTGGAATCTATGGGCATTGTGCCCCACTGAAGTCCTTCCCCTTCCCAAACCCCACCCTCCTCAGGCTCCCCCCCCAAAATCTCCAGCTGTTTCCCAACCTAGAGCTGGCTACCCTGGTGATCTGCTCTGGCCACCTCAACTGAGGTGGGAGGAAAGGGAAAGGCTGACTGCGACCCTGAGACACCAGTTAAGGGAGGGAAGGAGTAATCCTCAGGCCAGAGACCTGGGGCCTGTGGTACCTTCACAGAGATGGGACAGGAACCGGGTTGCCAGGACCCTCCTGGCAATTGGCAGGGGATGGAGAGGGACCTACCAGGAGAGGGAGGGAGGCCCAGATGACAGCACTGGCAATGTGGCAACATCATTGCTGGTGTGTACCAGACGTGATGTCATCATGTTGCACGGTTGCAGAGAAAATTTTTGTATTTACAATACATTACATTACACTTTCCATTTATATACCGCTCCTTCCTGAAGGCTTGGGGCGGTTTACAGAGACCTTTAAACATCCTAACTAGGGCCACAATGCAAGGGGAGGGTGAATGCCTACCAGGCACCCGGACAGCAGGGGTTTTTCTTTTGTTGTTGCTTTCTCTGGTCTTCTTCTTTATCCATTCAATGGCGGTTCTTTTTCTTGTTTCGCGGCGACGGCGTCTCGGCGGGGATCCTCTTCCACAGCGGCCCCTTCTGGAGAAGCTCCCACGGCACGTGACTCTGCGATGGCTACAGCCGTATTTGGGCAAAAAACTCTGGTAAAAATGGCTTCTACCATAAGGTTTTCCCCCAAATGCCAAAGAGTCATTGCAATGTCGGTGATATAGCCTGGGCCTCCCTCCTGTTCCTGGTAAGTCCCCCTGCCAGCCAGCTGATCAGTGGGAGGGGATCCTCTGCCTCCACTGGGGGGGGGGCTGGAAACCCTAGACAGAAACTGCCTGACGCCTGCCATTATCACCAACCCTTGTGGGTAAGGAAAGTGGGTATGGCACACTTCCCTCCAGCACTGGCAAGAAGGAGTCTGGGTGGCCTCACTCAGAAATCTGGGCTACATTGACAGAAGAGGCCTGACTCTTCTGCATCACATTGATTGCCTGCGCTGTGGTTGAGTATGGAATGTATTTTACTCTGGGGGATTGCGGCAGATCCTTAGAAACTACTGTGGGTAAATGGGGAAGATCAACAACAACCCATATGCATGTATTCTCTGTTGTGGCTGCCCCCTTGTGAAATGGCCGGCCTGGTGAGGTTAGAAAGGTTCCTGCACATTTGTTATTCTGCAAACTATGTAACGCAGAATTGTTTAGGAGGGCATTTTTACAAAGGCTGTACTATGACACAATGGTTCAGGAAGGCATTTTTAATAAAAGGAATGGGACTGTGAACTGTACCACATGTATTGCCCCATTCACATAAAATGACAATTGTGTGTATAGAGAGGATTGCAGGTCGTAGTGCTTCCATTACATGTGATTGGATCACCAAAACTGCTTTCCTGAAAACAACTCTAGCCTGCTATGCTACCTGGGCTGCATGTACTTAAACTTCAAAGCCCTTCTCAGACACTGAAGGAAGTAGGGCTATGCAAGAGCAGCCTCCTGACCTGGGTAGTCCAGGGTAGTCCAATTTCACCAGAACTTGGAAGTTACAGGGTTGGCCCTGGTTAGTATTTGGTGGGCAGACCACCAAGGATGTCCAAGGTCATGACAAAGAGTCAGACAATGGCAAACCACCTCTGAACGTCTTGTCTTGGAAACCCTACAGGGGTCACCATAAGTCGGCTATGACTTGATGATGCTTTCCACCACCAAGAGCAGCCTACATTCTAGGCAGCTAGGACAAAACCTCAGAATTGACCATACCAGGTATGACTACTAGGCATTTGGCTTTCTGCCCTGGCCCAATCAACAGAACACTACCTTTTGACTATTTACTCCACACAAACAACATGAAGCTGCCTTATAATGAATCAGACCCTCGGTCCATCAAGGTCAGTACTGTCTACTCTGACTGGCAGCAGCTCTCCAGGCAGAGGTCTTTCACATCACCTACCACCTGATCCTTTTAGCTGGAGATGCTAGAGATTGAACCTGGGACTTTTTGCATACAGAGCAGATGCTCTCTCACGAGCAAGCGAGTGGGCTCAGGGTGGCTTACAAGGGGCATGAGCCCATACATAAAACCAGATAAAGCAGTAAAATCATGAATACTAATAACAATAACAATAATAAAGTGCTTTCTGTAAACAAGGCGGTCTTGAGTGGTTTTGATGGCGTCCTCAATCCTCCCCATTGGGGTGGCACTGTCCAGCAGATAGTTCGAGCCAATCCCACATTGTCAGTGCCATGCAATTTATGGCGGAACTTCCAAGGGCGATTCCTAATCCCGATGGTATCGCCACCATTGGTGGTGGTGGCAGCGGCGGCCCCTATGTGAAAGCCTGGCGGAAGAGCTCCGTCTTGCAGGCCCTGCGGAACTGCATAAGGTCCCGCAGGGCCCTGAACTCCTCCAGGAGCTCGTTCCACCAGGTAGGGGCTGCCACTGAAAAGGATCTGGCCCTGGTCGCAGCAAGCTTTACCTCCCGGGGGCCTGGGATCACCAGGCGGTGTTGGGTCCCCGACTGAAGTGCTCTTGGGGGTATATATGGGGAAAGGCGGTCCCTCAGGTAAGTCAGACCCTGGTCTGCACTAGCTGCAGCTTCCGGATCTGTGACAAAGGCAGCCCCACGTAGAGAGCGTTACAGTAGTCTAGCCTTGAGGTGACCATCGCATGGATCACTGTAGCCAGGCCATCGAGGTCGAGGAAGGGGGCCAACTGCCGAATCTGCCTCAAATGGTAAAATGCAGATCTGGCAGTGGCTGCCACCTGGGTCTCCATAGTTAAGGAGGGATCCAGGAGCACTCCCAAACTCCTAACCTCCAACCCTGGCACCAGAGGCACCCCGTCGAAGGACAGGAGAGGGAGCCCATTACTCTTGCATATGATTAAATACATTTATTGGAGCTTTTGTGGGTTCCCCAGTAAGTCAATTGTTTTCACTGCTAGGAATCAATTGCTTTTGTTTCTATTTCTAAGAAATAATATTGTTAATTGGGATTGCCTGTGTCCTTTATAAAGTTTACTAGGAAGAATGCCCATTGTGGAACTGAAGACAACGGGGTGCTAGCCTGGCCACGGGTGCGGGTCACCGTCTCCATCTGCCCCCCCCCCCGGGCGAAGCTGGCCATCCTGCCCCGCATGGTTGAGGCTCTGGCAGGTCAAGGTGCCTGGCCTCGCCCCTCCCCTTGGCACCCTTTCCCCCCCCCCCCCCGGGCGAAGCTGGCCATCCTGCCCCGCATGGTTGAGGCTCTGGCAGGTCAAGGTGCCTGGCCTCGCCCCTCCCCTTGGCACCCCCGCCCGCTTGGGGCGCCGATGGGGGAAGCCGGCCAGGCTCGCCCCTCTCCCCGCAATGGGCGTGAGACCTGCCGGGTGAAGGGCGCTGCCAACTTTCCACCCACCCCCAACTCAGGGAAGCAGCCCGCATTCCTCCTCGCAGGGTCGAGGCCCTGGTAGGTCAAGGCATCTGGGTTGGCCGCTCCCGCCACCACCCCCGGCCAAGCGAGGCCCCATCGGGGCAAGTGGACCAGGCTCGTCCATCTCCCTGAAATGGGCGGCAGCTCAGGCAGGCGGCTGCAGTGCGGGCCCACGTCTCCTTCCCCAGCCCCCTGTTCTCTGCCCTCCCTCCACGCGCTCGAGGCCCCGGTGGGCCAAACTGCCTGGCCTCATCTGTCCCTGCCACGGGGCGACAGGACAGGCTGGGTCTGGCTCCCTGGCTGGCCTCGGGTGCGGTGGCACAGCGCCATCTCCCCTCATCCACACGGGGGAGGCACAAGGGAACGGGCCGCTGCCGCCTCCCCACTTGGCCACCCCCGGTGCCTTTCCAGGCGGCTGGGCGGAGCCAGCGCATGTTGGCCTGGGCCTCCTGTTGGCTTTTGGCAGCTCCTGGCTGCCGTGGCTCAGCAGCGGTGGCATGGCCTCGTCTGGGGCCTGCAGGTCGAGTGAGGGTGTCTGGCCAGTGGAGCACCCGGCCCGGGCCGCAGCTCGAAGGAAACTGAGGGCAAAAGGGTGGCCACTGCCTCCGTGGGCGGGAGGACACCCACACAGGCAGCAGCACAGTGAATGGAGAGAGATGCCCTGTGAGTGACACACCAGGGCGCCAATCAATTCCGGAGTTTGTGGAATGTTGTAGAGAAGTGCCACCACCATTCGGCTTTTATTTATAAGGGAGATATCTCCGGTACCTGGTATTACATTCTTTGGCACACATGGCCCGGCCCAACAAAGTAACATTTATGTCAGGTCCAGTCCTCATAACAAATAAGTTTGACACCTCTTCCCTAAAAGGTTTGGGCTCAGTTTCTAAAACGGTTTCTAGCATCAGCCTACTCACCCCATGAACCCCTTGAACAAAGCGTTGCTTTGTTTTGCAGTGCCTTCAGAAGTTCAGCATGCAAGTCTCCTGAATGGTGCCTTCTCTATAGCATCACTAAGACAGTGACGTTTTCTCCCCCATGAAGCACATTTGGCACCATTTCTCTGGCTTTTTCATAACCTCATGAAGACTGGTGGCTTTCACAGAGGTGGCTCCTTGTGCCAGTTTGCAAGCCAAATGGCCACAGGGCACCAAATCAGTGTCAGGCAAATCAGATCACCAAATCAGTGAAGGGCAGCAATACAGGAAAGGAAATGGGTGTGGCTTGCCCCATCGCTGTCTCCCAAACTAGTGCTGTTTCCTGGGTCCAAGATACCCTACAGAGATGCATCTGCTAGAAGTCACCAAGAGGACAGATGGAGCAGAAAACGCCTTGAACTGGCCCTGGTGGCTCCTGATTGGGTACTGCACAATGATCAATCATGGGCTGGAAATCTGAATTTTACTTTAAAATATTTGTGAAAGTGAAACTGTCCTTCGGGGGGGGGGACCACAAGTACATCACATAGACAGAACTATCACAAGGTTGCTTGTGAGATTTAGAGGCAAAAGAGGCAAGCAATACATTCGACTTCCAGGTCAATGAAGGTATAAATCCTGGGGGAAAGGCAGAGGAAGCAAAATTACATTGCTTGGTCCCCTGAACAAACTACAGGAAAAATCATGGTAAAGAGTATAACAGTGCAAGCACAGTTACACCCTCCTAATTCCATTGGGCTTAGATGGATATAACTATACTTAGGATTGTGCTAAAAGTTAACCACCTTTTAGTTCCTGAATCACTGGAAGCAACAGAAAGGCAATTACACTTGATTCCAAAGAAGCCAGAAAGGTCACAACAGCATTCTGAACTCATAGCAACCTAGCAAGATCTTAATAAATGTAGCTTTCTCTTTTTAAAAGAGGTTATGACACTGGCAAAACAGTTAGGGTTGACAGCACTGCAAATGGAAACAACAATCCTTTGTTTCTTTGAAGGGCAGCATAAGCAAGCCCAATATTTGGTGAGATCCTAATAAATTATTCCTGTAGTTAAATGGAATGCAGCCTGCATTTTCCTTATAATCTGTTCATGTCAGGTTTTCACCTACTGTTTATAGAAATTAAGATGGCTCCGTTTTTAGCCATTGCTCTAAAGCAGTACAGTTGATGGTGGCTGTTAGAGGACAGCCGTTCATTATAAACTGGATTTATACTCTGACCCCAAATGAGAATAAAGCAAATGGAAGTATATCCTACTGGAACCTGGATGTTAAGCCTCCAAGTAGTTGTCTGACATTCACTTTGGAATCCATTACCTTACTTAACCCAGTGGGGGTTGTGTTAGCCAATCGGAGGGTCTGCGCGTAAGCTCTGTAAACCGAGGAAGATCTACGCAGCGTTGATTAAAAAGGCTGCAATAAGCCATTCGGCCAGATGGTGGCAGTGGTGCACTGCGACTGAGACAATGCTGACGACATCAAGCGACGCCAAAGGAGTGCTGCCGGAACACGACTAAACCTTACAGCTAACCATATTTCGACGACTGCAAAAAAAATGTGTGCGATTTAAATGATATATGTTGTCCTCCCTTACCCCCAGCATTGTTAGTTCCATGTGAATTTCATGAGTAACTGTAAATCGCTCAGAGCCAGCAGCTCTGCATGGATTGAGCGATCAATAAATGGAAAGATTATTTATTTTATTATTATTACTAAAAGGGTCACCAACTTTTGAACTGGTCCCTCCAGCTGTCTAATATCAGTCTGAGCTACATAGCAATAGGTAATCATATTTAGTGCCAAAATTGACAACATTACTTACAAAGGTATTCTGCCTTTTAACAAAACAAGACAGTCTTTAGAATATTTATATACCACTTTTCTACTCTATTAGGGATGTAAGGTAGCTTATAAAGAACTAGGGTTCCCATTCTCCAGGTGGGAGCAGGGGATCTCCCACTTTCACGGGTTCCTGCCCGCCACCTGGCAGGCAGGAGGAAATTCCCCACCCATCAATGCCATGTGCAACATGCTGACATCACTTCCAGGTGATGTCAGCATGTTGGTAAGTTGGGGGGGGGATGCTCTGCTTTTGGGGCAAAATTCTATGTTTGAGGCCATTTTTACTATAGAGTTTGCCCAAAAAGCAGAGCGTTGCTCCTGACGCGCTAACATCACTTCCAGATGACATCAGTGTGTCGTGTGATGTCCCCGCCCACCCCTGGAACACCCCCCCAAATGCCCCCACTAGCACAATGAGGGGACCTGGCAATATTAATATTTTATTTATTTGTTTGTTTGTTTATTAGATTTCTAATCCGCCCTCCTGCCGAAGTGGCTCAGGGTAGCTTACATAGAATTTTAAAACTACCATACAATTTTAAAACCAGGAAAAAACAACATAAAATACAGTTCCATAAAATTCCAAAAAATACAATTAAACTATTTAAATATGACGGCATCATATAATAAAGTGCGAGTGCGACACGACCGATGAAATCAGTTATTACTGGAATTGCTGGAGGTCCCACAGAGCCCTGATTTCACTAGGGAGCTCGTTCCAGAGCATTGGCGCCACCAGGGAGAATGCCCTGGTCCTAGTTGCCGCCAACCTGGTGTCCCTAGACCCAGGGGGGCCAGGCGGTTTTGTGTTCCAGGTCGCGGTGCTCTCCGGGGAACATACAGGGAAAGGCGGTCCCTCAGGTAGGCAGGCCCCTGACCATTAAGGGCTTTAAAGGTCAAAACCAGCACCTTGAAGCGAATCCAGAACGCTATTGGTAGCCAGTGCAAAGACTTTAGCACAGGTTGGATGTGCTCCCGCATAGGGAGGCCCATCAGCAGCCTGGCCGCAGTGTTTTGCACCAGCTGCAGCTTCCGGAGTTGCCCCAAGGGCAGCCCCATGTAGAGAGCATTGCAGTAGTCCAGCCTCGAGGTGAACATAGTGTGGATCACTGAAGCCAGATCATTGCGGTCGAGGAAGGGGACCAACTGCCTGATCAGCCGAAGATGGTAAAAGGCTGTCTTGGCAGTGGCTGCTACCTGGGCCTCCATTGTCACACAACATCCACCCAAATCTAAAGGCCCTACAGAATACACGGGTTGGACAAAACCATTAAATTGTATGGCCTAGATAAGCCTCAACAGGCAAGGAGTTCACAGTTTGGGAACAGTAACCAAGAAGACCCTGTCCTGTGTGCCTGTTCTGAGAGCAAGTAGAGATTCCTGATTTGAAATAAACTGTAGTCCCCTGAGATAGTAATTTGTTTATTCCTTACAGTTTGTGAGGAGGAAATGAATTTGACAAGTGAAGATGAAGTAATTAAGTACAGAAGGAGGCAGCTGTAGAACAAATGAAGAAATCTAAAGGGATGGTAGCCCTGAGAAATCTCAATGGTGCTTTCAATAAAATTGGACCAGCCACTGCTACAATTACATTTCAGTAAAAAAAAAAAATCACCACAAATCAGTTCTGAAAATAGACAGAAGGACAACAGGAAGACATGGGAATGCAATGGATTAGCATCAATATTGTCTTATTCTTCATAAAAGAATAACAAAAGCAACCCACATCTCATTGTAGTTTATAAAGCTTTATATAGTAGTTTTTCTAGAACCATTATTACATTTATATAGTATCCGTGAACTCAAGAATGCTCATAAAGGGGGAAATGCTAGTTTGGGAATGGCAAATGCATTGGAATGCATGCCATAAGTGCTTGAGTCAGCAGCAATGTACCTGTCACAGTGTTTTCTGAATCAGGGCCTAAGCAGCAACGCTCCTGACCGGATGTATTGCATTCAAGTATTTTTGTTCCTGAGCCATTGCATCTTAAATCTATCACTGGTACAGGACTGAAGCCTGCTTTTAAAAACTGGCAGTTGCTTCCATGTTGCTCAGGGTTTTATAATAAATCATAGTGAAGATAGATTAGTAAGAAAACTGCAGGTGAGGCAATTAGTGGTTTATGGTAAATGTAATTTATCACAGGATGTTGCTATTCAATCACACTGATGCCATCGTGATGAGTCATACTAGGACACCAAATCATATGTCCAGCAGAGGGCGGTAGTATGCAAATATAATAAAAAGCTATTTCTTTACAGCTTCACACCCGTGCTAACTTCCATTTTTAGTACTGTGTAATTTTCACACCATGCATACTGACAACTGGACAGTCAAGGCCACTCAGAAACAATCCTCCAAGGAATACTTTGGATTTTAATATTCATTTCATAATGTTTTGAGAAATGTTAAAAGTTCAGTGCATTGTATAACAAAATATACCTCCTTGGCTTTAATCTCCGAGGACATGTATTTTTAATACCTTGAAGTCTAAGTATTTTTAAACTTTGTGTCTTGTTTCTCCTTGTTGCTAGACAGAGGGGCCAGAGACCAAAGACAACACGGTTCTTGTATTTAATAGTGGTATAGAATGGGTGAGATCTAGAGCCGCCCATGGTCCTGTGCTCCCCGCTTTGGAATGGCCTGCCTGACCAGGTTAGGAAGGCTCCAACTCTTCTGGATTTCCACCAACTATGCAAAACAGAATTATTCAAGAGGGCTTTTTTGCATAGGTAGGAGGACTGTACTGTAATATAGTAATTCAGAAAGTTACATTGGAAAAGGGATAGGGGCTGTAGCCTATACTACCGTATTGCTGCCTATCACTGTAAGTATGCTCCGACTACATCGTTTCCACACCATTTGACATGTCATGTTTAAATGCTTATGCTTTGTTTCAACTCTTTTAGATTGCTGCTTGTCTTCAGATTTCTGAAGACCAAACCCCATTGCACTGTTTACTGGCTATCCCATGCTGTTGATTATATTTGACAAACACTACCTAACCTGCCTTGAGTCTCAGTGAGAAAGGCGGACTATAAATAACTATAGATTTTATTATATAAAATAATAAATATAATAAATATAATAATAAAAATAAAGGGAACAGGACTTTAGTTCTATGGTATGGCGTATGATATGTTTTATCTGTTTATTGTGTTATCCTGCTCTTGATTCATTGTTTTCTACTTCTGTAATTCCACTTTCTGCATTACTTGAAATATCACATCTGATACTTTTTTGCATTGTTGTTGTAATCCTAGTTCCATTGCACTGGTTATTAGCTTTCCCTGCCTTGACTCTCCATGAGAAAGGTGAGAAATAAATTAAATAAAACCAATAAATAAAATAGACCAGGAGATTTTAGTAGATAATGGTCCCGGTCACATGAGCCGGATAATCCGCCGCTGAAGGGCGGCAAATCAGAGCCGGAGCAAAAAGAACTGCGGGCGCGCAATCCGACATGCCCCCACGGCTCTGTGCTCCATGCCCCGGCAGCTGATCACACAGTGTGCAGCAAACCGGCAGTAGCACGGTTGTGCGCATGCGTGGGATGGAGAATGGTGCCGGCTGCAACAGCCTACCGGCGCTTCCCCGACCACACGCCTTCCTTTGGCCTGCATCATCCGGTAGGTACTCATGTTTTGCTAGTACCTTTTTGATGCGCATTTGTGGGCCAAAGAGATGGATTGGGGATGGGTGCGCACCACTTCCCAGATGTTGCGGTGGGATCGCGCCTGCTTGATGCGCCCCTGATCCATCCCTCTTGCGTATCAAATCCTCCCGTGTGACTGGGGCCAATGTTTACCACTTGGCTTGCCACTCTCCTCCATTTGCGTAATTTAGAAGGTACAGTTGCTCTGTTTCTGGCCACCCTATTTACAAGACATCCAAGGTCTTTAAGAAGCATAAACTATATAAAAAGAATCCCAATTTAAGATACATAAAAGTTCTAACTGTTGAAATGTTTTTTTTTAAAAAAACAGCTACTACAGCAAAACATGCAGTTGTCCTAGCAGAGTCTGTGGGGGAAAACATTTTAAAGTAGCTTCTTAAATAGCTGTGTCACAGGATTCAGGCACGCTTCTGTTGACAAAGAGTTTTTGGTTAACCACCTTTAACAGATCCACCCTTCACAATTTTGTCTAATCCTTTTAAAAAGCAATCTAAACCAGCAGCCACTGTTACTTAGCACTCCTACAGAAAGCAGCACTGTAGAGAGTTCAACTGGAACTGTCACCAGAAATAGGTAGGAAAGCTCCTCTGAGACCAATCTACAGAAATTATATATCTCTTGAAGCCAGCCAGGAAGTGGATCTGTGCCTTTATAGTAGAAACTGCCAGGTAGCTTTTTCAGATCAACTTTTCAGATAGCAAAACCTGCTGGGCTCTGAGAGGCGGTCTGTTCTCAGCACTGTGAGTGGGTCAAAGAAGCAGCCAGAAAAGGTGAGGACTGTTAGGGCAGAACTCCTATATACACTTTTTAGATAGTAAATCTAGCGGAACTCTGAGTAAATATGCTTGTAATGGGGATGAAATTTTTTCCTGCAACTCCACAATGCCCTGTCTATTGCTGCTTTCCAACAGGAAATATGAATTCTACAGTTAAGAAACTTAACGTCTCAGGCTGTGGTCACACACACTAAATAATCCACTTTCAAACTGGATTTTTACTGTGTGAACTGGCAGAATCCAGTTGGAAAGTGGATTGAAAGTGGATTATTTAGTGTGTGTGACCACAGCCTCAGATTTGAGACAAGGTGTTATGTAGTAGGACTGGAACATTCCAGGACTATCTACCAGAGCTTGGAGCTCTAGAACAATAGCCCACCAGGACTCTGGAAGTGACCAATGAGAAACTAATGTTATGTAAATAGCCTATTGTTGGGAGTTGGTTGTGTTTGGATGTGGGTTTTGCATGCTATTTAAACAGGGCTGTTGCCCTGGTGTTTTAGTCTTGTTCCTGAAATCACTTAATAGAGGCCCCGGTCAAACGGGAGGCTTTGATCCGCGAGACGGACAGATCGGGGGTGCAGCAAGCGGGCGCGATCACACCGCAACATCTGGGAAGTGGTGCGCACCCATCCCCGATCCGTCTCTTCCAGCCAAAGATGCGGATTAAAAAAAACCCCTACAAAACACTACTACTTACCTGAAAATCCGCAGCAGGGGCGGCCGTGGGATTGCTGGCGTGCCCGTCTCCAGCAGCTTGTGAGGCCCCCGGCCAAACTGTGCAGGGACGCACATGCGCAGCGGGCTGCCTCACTCACCGATCTGTGGCCCCCCCCCCCCTGGCATCTGATTGTGCTGGGGAGCAACTGAGCGGCGGCTCGGGGGATCTGTCTGATCCCGCCCGCACATCTCTTTTGATGCGGCTCAAAAAAGCAGCACTTTAGCCGTGCCTTTTCCCCCAGTGTGACCGTGGCCAAAGTAGAGCTGTTCACTGCAATACGTCTTGAACCTAGGATTTAATACAAGGACAAGGTGATGAATAACAAAACTATGTGCATTTATTTCAGTTACATGGTACTTCCAAATGATCTTGTACAATAGAGGAGTATGTAGCAAACAATTCTGCAGAGTCCTTGCCTGATTACCCTTGGGGGTGTGGGACCCACAGATCACACATAATCCATGACAATTCTATGCACACCCCCATTGCACCTAATGTTTGTTTATAGCTGAAATCTGAAACATACTCTCTGCTGCCACTGAAATCAATGGGGCATTAAATCCAGGTGAATATATTTAGGACTCAAATGTAAACTGCACAAAATGGGTAAGATATAAGCAGCTTGGGCTGTTTGAAGAAAGGTGAGCAAAAAGAGGAAGAACTGCAAGACCCCCCCACCCCACCTGGAGAGTCTCCATGGCAGCATTCCACATTCTAAGCCTAATGCTTAAAAGCTACTTAGCCTATATTTAGGGACCGAAGGATGCTGCATGTATACACCAGAACGGCACATCTCTGGCAGCAGTAGCTGGTAGGGTACTCTATATGCCACATCACACAGCTCCAGTTGAGAAATTTTTGACCATGAAACCTTCCCAGTATACAAAGAAAGACAGTAATGTTATGATGCAGCAGTTAGAGGGTGAGTCTAGGACCTAGAGAGCCAGATTCCAGCCCTCACTCTGTCATGGGAGCTTCCTGGATGGCCTTGGGCTGGTGGTCCCCTCTCTAGAGAGCCAGTTTGGTGTAGTGGTTAAGTGTGTGGACCCTAATCTGGGAGAACCGGGTTTGATTCCCCACTCCTCCACCTGCACCTGCTGATGTGACCTTGGGTCAGTCACAAGCTCTGGCAAAGCTGTTCTTGAAAAAAAAGCAGTTTCTGTCAAGAGTTCTCTCAGCCCCACCCACCTCACAGGGTGTCTGATGTGGGGAGGGGAAGGGAAAGGAGTTTGTAAGCCGCTCTGAGACACCTTTGGGTAGTGAAGGGCGGGGTATAAATCCAATCTCTTCTCTCTTCTCTTCTTCTATCAGCCTAACTTACCTCACAGGATTGTTGTGTGAGGGTAAGACGAAAGAAAGAGAGCAGATTAACCACACCGGCAAGGAAGGGCAGAATAAAAATGTACTAACTCGATAAAGAGAGGGAACTCTGGCAGGTGCAGCTTTTCTTGCAGGGCGGATGGGTGTGTGTGTGTGTGTGAAAACCGGGCTCTGAAACTGAATATCAAACCTCCCCAAAGACCCGGTTTGGTCTACAGCTTAGCAAAAGCGATCCAACCGACTTCAGCAACGGGGCAGACTTCAGCAACAGACATCCCGGTTTACTCGCAAAGAGGAATGCACACTTCCTCGGGAGGAGAGATCCTGCGCAGCGGGACTTAGTTCTGAGAGCCGCCGTTTCGGAGGGGTGTTTTCGGCGACAGGCCGTCGGCAGAGGGCGCTGCAGGCCAGGTGGCCGGCCTCCTCCTCCGCCTCCTCTCCGGCTTCACTCGGCCGCTAAGCGCTCGGCGAAGGAGGCGGCCTGCCGGCCTGTGGCGGGCTGCGCGTCGCTCCTGCTAGATAAAAGACAGCGTTACGTGCGTTGGGGAGGCTGCTGAGGACAAGAAGGCGAGAAGGCAGCCTGGGCATTGTGGCTGCCTGTCGTTTGAGGCGAAGGATATTTCGGGATCTGGCGGAGAGGAAGGAAAGACGAGGCAGAGGTTGAAAGCATCTTATTCCCCACAGGGGTGTCTACTAAGTGGAACGGAGAAGGGAGGGGAGCAGTGTTCCCTCTAAGCTGTGCTAGCTCACAGTTTTTTAGCCTCCAGCTCACACATTTTTCTTTTAGCTCAGGAAGGATGGCCCCAGAGCAGGGACCATTCTGGCTCCCCCAGCTCTAGTTAAAGGTAAAGGTTCCCTTGCTCAAGAGCCAGTCGAATCTGACTCTAGGGTTGCGGTGCTCATCTCCGTTTCAAAGCCGAAGAGCCAGCGCTGTCCGAAGACGTTTCCGTGGTCATGTGGCCGGCATGACTAAACACCAAGGCGCACGGAACGCTGTTACCTTCCCACCAAAGTGGTCCCTATTTATCTACTTGCAATTTCTTGCTTTCGAACTGCTAGTTTGGCAGGAGCTGGAGCTAGAGACGGGAGCTCACTCCATCATGCGGCACACTCGGGTCTCGAAGTGCTGAACTTCTGACCTTCCACAGCCTGCAGTTCAGCATCTTAACCACCTGAGCCACCGCAGCTAGTTAGGGGCTCTTTAAAAAGTTATGGCCGTCGCTGCTGTTGGTGGCAGCTGCAACGGCCGTGGGGGGAGGGGCGAAACGTTCCTCCGCCTCCCTGAGCCCCGGGGTGGTGGTCGTGGACTCCTAGGGGCAAATTCCGCCTCTCGCATGTCCGCTTGGACGTCACGCACGCGAGGTCATTCTGGCTCCCCCAGTTCTAGTTAGGGGCTCTTTAAAAACTTATGGCCGCTGCCGCTGTCGACAGCAGCTGCAACAGCCGTGGGGGGGGGGAACGCTTGCCTGCCTCCCTCAGCCCCGGGGTGGTGGCCTTGGACTCCTAGGCACAAATTCCACCTCTTGCGTGTGAGGGGAAAAAAATCTGGCTCCCCCAGCTCTCGTTAGGGGCTCTTTAAAAAGTTATGGCCGCGGCTGCTGGCCACAGCAGCTGCAACGCCCTGAGGGGGACATCCCCGCCTCCCTGAGCCGTGGTGGAATTTGCCCCTAGGAGTCCAAGGCCACCACCCCGGGGCTCAGGAAGGCGGGGAACATTTCGGGCGCCCCCACAGCCATTGCAGCTGCCACGGCCATAACTTTTTAAAGAGCCCCTAATGAGCTGGGAGAGCCGGAATGACCTCTGGGGAATATTGCCTTTGGGCAATCATGGATTCTCTGTTGGCAATTATGTCCTTATGAGCAATCATGGATTCTCTATTGGCAATTATGTACTCCATTATCCTCTATGGGCAAGCGTCCTCTCCATTATTCCTTATGGGCAGGCATGGATTCTTATTGGCATTATGGATTCTCTATTGGCAATTATGTACTCCATTATCCCCTATGGGCAAGCGTCCTTTCCATTATTCCCTATGGGCCGTCATGGATTCTCTATTGGCAATTATTTACCACACTATCCCCTCTGGGCAAGCCTACTCTCCATTATTCCCTATTGGCAGTCATGGATTCTCTATTGGCTATTATGGATTCTCTATTGGCAGTTATGTACTCCATTATCCCCTATGGGCAAGCCTACTCTTCATTATTCCCTATGGGCAATCATGCATTCTCTACAGGCATTCATGTATTGCCTATGGGCAATCGCTGTCCAGTCATGTATTCCCTATGGGCAATTGCTTGTCCTTAGTTTTAGTACGTCCCCCCAGAGCAAACGAATTTATGCAGTAGCCAAATCGCTTGCTCACAACTTTAGAGGGAGCATTAGAGGTGAGGGTCCTTTTCTGCTATCCCCGGAAGAGAGGGAAAACAGTTTCCACTGCCTTGAACTTACCAACATTTTTTTGAAGTTGGCTGCCTGCTCTATGCAGAACCCCAGCAATGATCTTTCTCTTCCTTGCCAGTTCTGTGCCAGGTCAAAAGCTCACCTGAGAACCAGTGGGGTGGCTTAGAGTTTCAGGTGTGTGGACCCAAGACCCTCAGGTCCAGTTTTTTCTATAAGTTAATGGTATTCCCTTCCTACCTTTAATTTCAATATGTACTTTTTATTTCCATTGTCAGGGCAGTGATTAGTCTGATTTACCTTTTAGATACTACAGTTCACAATATGATGAGAGCCAGTTGGGTGTAGTGGTTAAGTGCGTGAACTCTAATCTGGGAGAACAGGGCTTGATTCCCCACTCCTCCACTTGCAGCTGCTGGTGTGACCTCGGGCAAGCCATAGTTCTGTCAGAGCTGTTCTCTCAGGAGCAGTTTCTGTCAGAGCTCTCTCAGCCCCACCTACCTCACAGGGGAGGGGAAGGGAGAAGAGTTTGTAAGCCACTCTGAGACGCCGAGTGAAGGGTGGGGTATAAATCTAATCTCTTCTTCTTCTTCTCTAATAGATGTTGTAGCTCCATGTCCATTATGTTTTTCTGTTGACAATTAACTTGCAGTACTAGGCATTATATTGTAACCTAATGCCTTATGTTTTCCTCTGTCACTTATATGTGTACTTTAATGATATTATAATAAAATTTTGAACATTAAAAAAGTCAATTTTTTTTTGTTTCTGCCAGGCACAGGACAGGCTGGCAACTCAGGGTCTCTCTCTGGCCCCCTCCCCAGTCGGCCACATGTGGTGACAATACTGTTCTGCCCCACAAGGTTAAGTAATACAAAAAATAATGTGAAGAGTTTTGACGTCCCTACTTAATTTACTTAACTCTTGATTGATTTACAAAATGTATAGATCCTGCCTTTCTGGTCAATCAGGGCCAGCAAGCTGGCTAACAATGGAAAGTAAGCATTACAAAAACACATCATCAAATCAGTGAAAACTACCGAATGCATTAAAACATGCACTCCAAAAAATGCAATTAGAACCTGTGTAGGAAGGTCTTTGGGGTCAAGATGGGTAGCCGTGTTAGTCTGTCTGTAGAGGTAGTGCTTGGGGGGGGGGCAACAGTACTTGGGGGAGGGGCAATAGTGGGAGAGCTCCTAGTGTCCTGGCCCCACTGCTGGACCTCCTGATGGCACCTGGTATTTTTGGCCACTGTGTGAAAGAGTGGTGGAGTGGCCTGATCCAACATGGGCTTCTCTTATGTTCTTATGTAAAAGAGTAAGAGTTCTGACTGGGACCAGTAAGAGATCATTCCCTGCATTTTTACCTGTAGGGACCCAAAGCAGCTTGAAAAAATACCCACAAAATTACAATTTAAATAAAATTTTAAAAGCTATATATTGGGCTAGCCTTAAACTAGAGGTCCAACTTGTCTATGGCCATGAGCTAAGGGACAGGGGTCCTCCGGCTCTTGCCCAAAGGCACGTGCATCTGGCCAGGCCCCAGCTTTATACCCCACAAAACAGAACAAAAGCTCAGATGTCACAGCTGGCAGCAGAGGCCCACCTGATCTTCCCCACCGCTGCTGAGTGTGACAAGGCCACATATTAATGTTAAACATTATTATTGTTTTTACTCAGAGTTCTAGAATCTCTGCCTGGGTCAGAAAACGTGGCCTACTCTTGGGGATAGTTAACTCTTTACCAGTGTTCCCGCTAAGCTGAGTTAGTGTGAGCTAGCTCATGGTTTTTAGCCTCCAGCTCACACATTTTTGTCTTATATCAAGGAGGGCTCCAGAGCAAACTAATTTATGCAGTAGCCAAATCACTCGTTCACAACTTTAATGCCAGTAGCTCACAAAGTAGAATTTTTGCTCACAAGACTCCACAGCTTAGAGGGAGCATTGCCTTTATATGTGTCAAGCACCACAATCTGAGCAGTTTAGGAGTGGAGGGATGAGTCTTACGGGTCAGTCTTACTGGGTTTCGAGGTGCCTTAAGCGAGATCATCAACAAATCCCTCATCGAGGGACTGTTCCCTAGGGCACTTAAAAAAGCAGAGGTCTGCCCACTCTTGAAAAAACCATCACTGGGCCTGGCCAATTTGGCAAACTACTGGTCGGTCTCTAACTTACCCTATCTGGGCTAAATAATAGAGAGGGCTGTGGCAATTCAGCTTCAGGGCTTTCTGGATGATGCTTCCATTTTAGATCCCTCCCAGTCTGGCTTTTGCCCAGGCCATGGGATGGAGACAGCACTGGTCACCCTCACGGATGATCTCTGAAGGCATCTGGATCAGGGCGGATCAGCAGTGCTGATGGTGTTGGACCTGTTGGCAGCGTTTGACATGGTCGACCATCAGTTACTGATCCACCGTCTTGCAGACATGCGACTTCAGGGGTCTGCCTTACAATGGCTTACCTCTTTTCTCCGAGGTTGGGGTCAAAGGGTGGCGCTAGGGGAACAGATAGTCCCAAAGGCTCCCACTGAACTGTGGAGTGCCTCAAGGGGCAGTGCTCTCCCCAATGCTATTCAACATCTATATGCGCCCCCTTGCCCAGATTGCCTGGAGGCATGGGCTGGGTTGTCACCAATATGCGGATGACACCCAGCTCTACCTGTTGTTGGGTGGCCAGTCTGACTCCGAACTGGAAGATCTGGGCCACGCATTACAAGCCATGGCTGGGTAGCTTAGACTGAGCCGGCTGAAACTGAATCTGACGAAGACGGAGGTCCTGTGCCTGAGCCCGGGCAGTCCAAGGGTAGAGATCCCACTCCCAACCTTCGATGTGGCACCATTGGTGCCAGTGCCAGAGGTTAGGAGTTTGGGAGTGCTCTTGGATGCCTCCTTAACAATGGAGGCCCAAGTAGCAGCTACTGCCAAGACAGCCTTGTACCACCCTCAGCTGATTAGGCAGCTGGTTCCCTTCCTCGACTGCAATAACTTGGCAACAGTGATACACGCAATGGTCACCTCGAGACTGGACTACTGTAATGCTCTCTATATGGGGCTGCCCTTGTCACAGATTTGGAAGCTGCACCTAGTGCAAAATGCAGCGGCCAAGCTTCTGGTGGGTCTCCCTATGTGGGAGCACATCCAGCCTGTGCTAAAGGCATTGCACTGGCTGCCGATAGCATACTGAGTTCGCTTTGAGGTGCTGGTTCTTACCTTTAAAGCCCTATATGGCCAGGGGCCAACATACCTGAGGGACCGCCTTTCCCCATATGTACCCCAGCGGGCACTGCGTTCAGGGTCACAAAACCAACTGACCCTCCCAGGCCCTAAAGACATCAGACTGACAACAACCAGGGTCAGGGCATTCTTAGTGGCGCCTCCATACTCATGGAACAAGCTCCCAGAAGAGATCAGGGCCATGCAAGATCTTTTACAGTTCTGCAGGGCCTGCAAGATGGAGCTCTTCCACCAGGCCTTCGACTAAGGAGCCACCGCCACCACTACCAACAATAACAACATCATCACTAAAGAGGTGTCTGAGTCCACCATTACAGCCTGTGCCAGTTGATAAAGATCAAGAACTGATTGAAAGTAACCGTTACCACCATCTCTAATGTATTAGCTTGCAACCAGCTAGCACTTTACTTTTTGATTTGTTTTTAGATGGTTTTAGCTATGTAACAACTGTTTTTATGTTATGTTTGTAAGCCGCCCTGAGCCTGCTTCAGCGGTGAGGGCGGGGTATAAACCAAATAAATAAATTTTGGTAATGGTGACGCTGCTCTCTGCTCTTGAAAGAAGAAATCTCCTCTCCCACGCATGGCCCCTTCATTTTATCAATCAGTGGGTTCACAGTTGAGCAGCTGGAAGGATGTGTTGCGTCCATCTAAAATAGGAAATCTTGAAACTCCAACCTGCCTGGAAGGCAAGCCTTCTGCTTGAGAGGCTGGTCCCCCATGTGGGAAGGCTAGATCTTGATAGAAAACTTCCAGATGTTTTAGTCATGAGAACAGCTGACAGGTTTTCTATGAAAAGCTCTTAGCAATACTAAGTGTACAGCTTGCCAATAGTTAGTGTTGCATGACTGTTGACTAGCAAATAGACAACAGAATAACATGCGTCAGAGGAGATGTTGTGCAGTGAGAGGGCAAAGGTTAGTCCTTGGGCCTCGTGAGGATTGCAAACTTAACTGTACATGCTTTCTGCCTTTGGAATTGCTTCCCTGGTATCTGCTTGTTAACAGCAGTTTACACTTAAGAAAATAACTTGCAAAGAGGACTGCAGATATTCAGCCATTCACCCAATAAGTATTGAATATTACCATCATCAAGGCATTCATCTAACTATAGAAAAATGTACACTTTCCCCCCCAGTCACATGATGCTAATTCCCACCATTATCAGCTGCCAGTGTGATGTTCCACCCCTGTACCACATTGTGTTGTTAGCGCTACCACAGAGGCCTCCCAGGAACATACAGGCCCTGAGGTAATGAAGTGAGTTCTACTTTAATAATGCATTGCATTGATTTTTTTCCCCACTGTGTAGTATTTTACTTTTCATAACTGATATCTTGGAATTTTTTTCTTTACAATTTCACTTCCTTTGTGTTGGTTGCACGTTCTAAAAAGGGCTGAGGATGGAGTTTGTTTTTCAGAAGCGACTGTCAAAAGTCCTAAAGGTGTTGCAGTGGAAAGGAACTAACTTAACAAAGGTTAAGCAGAACAGGAATATATAATAACCGTTGGGTTTACAGACAATGTATCGCGACAGTTGTGCCGTTAGTTTAAAAGCAGTGTTTACCACACAGGTGAAGCCAAATATTTGAAGTTACTTTACAGCAAACTAGACGATTGGTTCACCTAGCTCAGTGCTGTCTTTTCTGACTGGCTGTGGCTTTCCATGATCTCCGGCTGAGGAAGGTCTTCCCTAACACTTGCTTCCTGAGGTTCTTGAACTCGAGATGTCAGGGATCGAACATACTTTAAAGACTGCCTGCTCCCATATGAACCTGCTTGACCACTGTGGTTATCTTCGGGGGGGCCTTCTTTTGGGTGCCCCCACCATCTGATGCTAAATGGGTGGCAACCTGAGAAAGGGCCTTCTCAGTCATGAACCCAAAATTGTAGAATTCCTCCCCAGGGAGATTCCCCTGAACCCCTCTGTCATTGCCTTCCACCAGCTGATAAAGATTTATTTGCTTCACCTGACGTTCCCACACTGATTCTCCTTACCATTGAAATGTCTTAACTGTGCATGTGCTCTAATTGTTGCTTTTATAGTTTGTATTTTAAATACTTGTTTTAATGTTTTTGATTGTTTGTTTGCCACCTTGGCAGCATAAAAATGAGACAAGGCAATCACTGAGCCATGCCCTCTCCCCAGGTGGTGGTGGTGGTGGTGGTGTTCACTTCAGAATAAGCATCACCTGCCCAAGCATCTGAAAATACTAGTTTCCCCCTCCTTCTCTGGGGGAATAAAGCATTTCCCCATGTTGTACATATTAGATTCCATGTCAAAAATGAAGTCAAATGAGGAGGAAGATCTATGTTTTATTTCAATTAACAGAAAAACAATTGGACCAAATAGTCCATCCAAAATTGACTACTTTCTTCTCAGCATATTCAGGAAATATGCTTCAATTAATAGGAAAACAATTAGACCAAATAACTCATCAAAAATTAACAACTTTCTTCTTTTTCTTCTTCATCTTCTTCTTGAACCTATTCTGAACATATTCAGGAATTACATGATATTTTATACATGAACTGACATCATCAAGAAAACAATATTCGAACAGCATAATTGGTTACAAAAGACAGTGGTAATTTGAGTAATAATCCTCTGATTGGCCAGATATAAAGAAACATATATCTACATCAAACTAAGTGTTTACTTAACCTGACCTAAATGATAATGGGCAAGGATTCTTCATATCCCAAACAAAAGTATTCATTACTGATATGAGACTAAAATCTGATCTGACCCAGACATTGAAAGGTTTGCCCTAAGAACTACAGAGTCATGAACTTTGTACCTATTATGTTGTCTAACAATATCAGACCTACAAGAGGAAAGCCTTCTATATAACAGGCCTTTCTAACATCCTAATAAAATATTACTTAAAGAATAAATCTATAAAAACCAGAGAAATATAAATATGAACAATCAAGAAGAAAAAACCTATATATAAAAATCTTTATATTCCCATTCATACTACACCCATGTACCCAAATCATGACACTACTCATATTGTCTTACAGTTTTTGTCTGGCTGTTGACCCTATGCATTTTGTGATCCCAACTGAAACCAGAGGCTCACTTATTTTGATGCAGACTATTCTTATCAGGTAATATTCATTAAAAAGCCAAGTAAAGTTAGGCGTTTTTCACTTTACCTAAGGTATTTGTTAGCTACTACTTCAAAACATGCCAAAGTTTGTAGAAATGTTCTGGAGAAGCACAAGCATCTGTGGACTCAGTGAGGAGATGGAATGGAATTTTGTCTATTCCATTAAAAGTTTTGATTTATAGGACTGCATGCCTATGGAAATCCTTTTGTGTTGTATTTGCAATGAACAGCATCAATCTGGTGGAAGGAACTGTAGAGGGGCTCTAGAGCAATGAGAAGAAGAAGGAGGGGGAGGAGGAGAAGGAGATTGGATTTAAACTCTGCCCTTCACTTGGAGTCTCAGAGCAGCTTAAAAACTCCTCTCCCTTCTCCTCCCCACAATAGACACCCTGTGAGGTATGTGGGGTTGAGAGACCTCTTTCAAGAACTGCCCTTTCAAGAACAGTTTGGTGTAGTGGTTAAGTGTGCCGACTCTAATCTGGGAGAACCGTGTTTGATTCCCCACTCCTCCACTTGCACCTGCTGATGTGACCTTGGGTCAGTCACAAGCTCTGGCACAGCTGTCCTTGAAAAAGAGCAGTATGTGTCAGAATTCTCTCAGCCCCACCCACCTCACAGGGTGTCTGTTGTGGGGAGGGGAAGGGAAAGGCGTTTGTAAACCGCTCTGAGACTACAAGTGAAGGGCGGGGTATAAATCCCATCTCCTCCTCTTCTTCGTCTTCTTCTTGTCAGAACTATGGCTTGCTCAAGGTCATCCAGCAGCTACAAGTGCAGGAGCAGAGAATCAAACCCAGTTCTCCCAGATTAGAGTCCACACACTTAACCACTGGCTGGTGTAGTGGTAAGCTCCCATGCAGTTATAGGCATGGGAGTCCCACTAAACTCACTGGGACTATTAGCAGATGTTCATAGAGCTGTAATCCTCTGTTGTGGAATGCATGTGAGAGAGGAGATATGGAAGAGAGGATGGAGAGAAAAAGATACAGGAATGCTATGGAAAGAGATCCCCCCCCCTCCAGTCTGTTGGTACCTGTTGGAGTTTATTGGTTGGAGGCTTCCCACTGTTATATATTAGTGCTGAAATTGTGGTTCTGATTGTGACAATCATAGAATTAGAGGAGATCTCCCACAGGTCAATGTTGTCCAACTTCTAGACAGGGACAGTCCATCCATCTGTCATCATCATTGTACTGCAGTCTCTTCCACAATGGTCTAACAGGCATTGTAGGTAAGGAGTAGAGCAAATTGCTCTATATGATCCAAATGTGTGAACCACATTTGAATCCTCTAGATATGTATGTTGTATTGGACCTTGTTTCTGTCTTAATGCTCACATCTGTTTGTTAACTCTTTTATTTGTATGCTGATTTACTGCAATTCACGGGTCTTACCAACTGTTTAAATCTAATCTTAGCTATACTGATTGCTTAGTTACTCATGAATCTTGGCTCTAACTAACCCCCCCACCCATACGTAAGGCTTGAGGAAGTCTGTTTCAATGTCTCTGAAGAAGTGTGCCTGCACACAAAAGCTTATACCCAGAATTAAGCTTTGTTGGTCTTCAAGGTGCCACTGGACTCAAACTTTGTTCTATTGCTTCAGACCAACACAGCTACCCATCTGAATCTACCCTGAGATCTGTTTGTTTCTCAGTGATTTCTTAGTAGGGATCTCAATCTGATAACAGAAATGACTCTTGATTTCTCCCATATGCATGACCTTACATTTACTTCTATTGAAATTCATTCTATGTCTTTTAGTCCAGTTCATAACAACCTACTTCATTATAACTGGGGGCACACGGGCAGGAAAATGTGGGGGGGAAGCATGACTGTTTGCCCCGGGGCTAAAAACCACATGGTTGTGCGAGCAGACCTACCGTGGAGGTCCCGTTGAGGTCCTGTGGTAGGGGGGAGGTGCCGATCACTCCACAGTCCTGCAGCGCGGCAAAGAAGTGGGGTGCAGGGCAAACGGGGTTGGTTTTTTAAAAAAGACCTCCAATGTGCGCATGCTCCCTTGGGTGCTTGTGCGTATCCATGGAGACTTTGGGGGGAAAAAACCTTTTTGCAAGGGGACATGGGCGGGCACCGGAGCTACCACTGGAAACACGATCAGACGCCCGCCCTTGCCCCACAGTTTCAGGAAACTAGTACCTCCGAGGTACTAGGTTTTTACCGCGCATCTTCCGTGGGAAGCCTTGGATTCGCCACGGGAGCTCGATGCTTCCCAGATGTGGCGGTGAGATCGCGCCCGGAAAATCCACCTATCTTCCGTCCCTCTAGCGTGCCTAATGCTCCGTGTGACCGCAGCCTATTTATAGTTTCCCAGTCCTCTTTGCATGGTACGGTCTATAATATATTTCTTGTAGGACAACAGGTAACAAAACAGGTCCTAAGACTGAGCCCTGAACGCAGGTATTAGATTGGTTACTTCTTACCGTTAGAAAGGCTTGCTCTTATAACAAAATGCGGTATCTTTTCTTCAGTCAGTCCTACCTGTCTTACATTGTGTGTATTGATTCCTGTTTCTCTTAGCCTGAGTAATAACTTCTATGTTGTTTTAGCTGTTTTGCTGAAATCCAGTAGATTAGTTCTGCTACACTTCTGTTATTTAGAAAGTCAGTTATATGATTGAAAAGGGGTACTAATCCATTGGTGTGTTTTAATCCAAGCTGAGTTTTCTTAGCTAGTGCTGCTATACAGTCTGAGAGGATAACACTTCTCTTGGCGTCCTTCCTTCCCCTTTTCTACATGCTGTTCTGCATATACTTGTCCATTTCCTCTTTTTATCTGGTCCTCCTTCCCATACATACATGCACATTTCTGCTCTCGTGCAATTTTGATTTCCCCCAAATTATTGTAACTCCTCCCCTCCCCTTTCTGGAAAGAGAAAGAAGTTAATTTTGGAAAGTAGATTTTGGGAAATCACCAGCAATGTACTTTCCAAATCACCATCATATTTCATTAATATATTTTTGAACTCCAGAGAGTTAGATTCAAACTCTGGCTTTAATCAGCAGTACAAATTAGTCACTTAGGATGCATACTTGGATCATGTAACAACCATTATTGCTCTTTTAAAGTCCCTTAACCACTTTGTACTTACAATTATGCTGGTAAAATTTCAGTTGTGTATTGGGATTTTGAACCATGTCTATTATTTTAAGTATGGAGCCAATGGTTGAGAGTAATTTCAGACTGATTAGTATGGAGTAGTGATGTGATCACTTGTAGTGGATCAACTCTACTAAATATTTGTATCCTTAATATGTTAACATTTTCTGTGATTAAATTAGTTTCAGGTTTTAATGTGTAATAGTATCATATGAGAGAAACAGTGTGGCTTCAAGCAAGGATAGTTGCATGTTGGCAACACTTTTCCTGCCATTCAGACCCTTGCCACAGGAGGGGTGGGTGTCCTGTTAGTGGGTGGGACCACTCGGGCCATGTGATTCTCTGAGAGTTTCACTGTCGCTGGGTCTTTTTGTCCTTTTTGCTGGTTGTGCATGGGAAGGAGTGGCAGATCAGCAAGCAGTAATTGGCTGCTTTAGGTTTCAGTAACTGGGAGCTCTCACACTTCTTTAATTCTGCAAACTATGTAAAACAATTGCTTGGGAGGGCATTTTTATAAAACTCATACAGAACAGTAGTCTGTGCCACAGTCTATGCTATGTATTATTGATTTGTTGTATGTTCTATCCAGGGGTCATTTCCTGCAGGGGCGCACAGGAGCAGAGCTCCAGCAGTAAAGAGCCTGGGGGGGGCGGGTACATGAAACAAGCCCCCCCCTGCTCCCAGCAGCCCTCAGTCAGAGCAAGAAGCAGCCAGGTAAGTTGCAGAGCCCCCCCCCCCCGGCTCCCCCGCCCAAAACAGTCCAGTGGCACCTTTAAGACCAAGTTTTAACCAGATACAAGCTCTCCCTCCTCCGCGAGGACAGATCTGCACGTCCCCCCCCCCAATAGCTAGCAATCCAAAACAGTCCAGTGGAGCCTGAGCAGTGGGAGTTGCCTTCTGACACACTTCTGGTGATGTCAGGGGGTGTGGCATATGCAAATAAGTTATGCTAATGCACCTCTTTTTCTACGAAATGACCCCTGATTCTATCATGCTCTTACAGTATTGTTTTCATTTTTTGTAATTCCATTGCTAGACATAGCATGTTTGATACCTTCTTTTGCATTTTTGTAATGTTTGTAAGCCTAGTCCTGTTTCATTGTTTATTAGGTCTCTCGTGCTGTTTGAATGTTCTATACCATGTAATCCACCTTGAGTCAAGTAGAAAATTGGTAATACAATATAAATAAATAAATAAAGCAAATAGATAATGATAGGCTGACCACCACTGTACTCATTTGCTTCCCCAATAAAAAATTTTTGGCTATGGGCCTGGAAATAGCAATGGTGACTGCCAGGAGTAGAGAATAAGGAAAAGTGGAGATACGGGGAGAAGGGATCAGCAAGGGGAAATGAAATTCCCTTCTTGCAAGTATTCACGGGTGCCCATTTTGTAGAAATACATCCCTTATGTAAGTATGCTATTCTGTTATGGTTGTAATAATGTTAATTTTGTGTTTACCTTGGTGGATATTTCATTAACCACAAACGTATTAATGCTTTGACTGCTTATGGGTAAGATTGTCTTGTTCTGGAAAATAAATGTTTTTCAACTGTTCTGTTTCACTACAGAAAACTGGTCAGTTTTGACTAGTATAAAAAGACTCCAATGGTGACTGGGTTAATGTCTATATTTGAAATGCTCTTTTTTTGCTTTGGCTTCATCTTTCATATGTGTCCAGATAGAATAATTAGCTGGATTTGTCTTTTAATTTGATGCATTCATCCTGGATGTGTTTTATTTCTATGAATTTGGCAGGCCCTTCTGTGAGATTGGAAACAAATTGTTGTACCAAGTCATCCATCTGGATATGGGAGCTTTGAAGGGGGAGAGAGAGTATTCAGAATTGGTAAATGGATTTGCATGGGATTCAGAATGGAGCCAACTTCTGAAATAATATCCCTGAACTTGAATAGATGGCTCTTCAGCTGCATCCACATGCTTTTAATGTCTCCCCAGTGGAGGAGAGGAGATTGTGTCTAAATGGAACACCCTGGATTTGGCATCTACTTGAAGAATGTGTCGGGAATGTGTGGGAGTATTGGAGTGTTGTCATAGGCCTGATCTCCATTGTCTGCTTTCTGTTTGCCGCACTACCGTGAGTTTAAAATCTTTAAGTACTTTTCAGATTCATACATGAGTAATCTTGCCTGAAGCTCTTCTTGGAAGCTGCCTTTTTGGTTTGTCCTTTGATGCATTTCTTTCTCTAACTGCATAGTATAAATAGGATATGCCAGAGCAGCATGTTTCTTTATTTTAAAGCAGTGTTTGATGGTTGACAAATTAGCTTGCTATATTCTACTGTTGCAGGGACTTGACGCTAATCTATGCTATCTGGAACAAATAAGAGCACATCACCCCTTTTCCTTTCATCTCGCCATCATTAAGCACACGTGTGTATAAGTGCCCTCATTCATACACTTAACCAGGGCATGAAAAACTGCATCTGAGCTGCATATCAGCAGCTCCTCTAGAAGGATTTGAAAGACTAACCATTGTGTTTTGGTTGCCTCACATATGTTACATGGAGGTGGCAGTCACATGCACAAGATAAAGTGGGGGGGGGGAGCAAGGCTATTTGCTCCGTAGGAACTTGACCCACAGTTGTGCAATCACACAGTCCTTGGAAGCTGTGGGCACAGCCCACCACTGCATGATCAGACGCAACCACGGGTGAGTCGGGGTGTGTGTGTTTCTGTGTGTTTCCGGTGCACTTCAACGAGGGATCGATGATTCGCATCTCTGCACTGAGGGCTCCCTATGCCGTGTGCAATGATGCGCATACTGAGAGGGGAGTAAAAAAAAAAGGCTTGGAGTCGGGATGGCCTGATCAGACCATCCCGATGCCATGGGAGTACGCTGGAGCGATCACACAGGGGAAAGTCCGTCCATGGCCAGTAGCAACCCATTTGCTACCGGACTTTCCCTGGTGTCTTTTTACTCCACTTCTGCAGTGGAGCAAAATGGGTTGCCGATGGGTGTGGGGCTCTTCCCAGATGTTTGCGTCTGATCATGCCCTTTAAATCCACATGGCATTTGCACCTATGGCACAGCTAATTGTGCATGTTATCGCGACCGGAGACTGCCTCACATTGCAGAGGAGGGTCAGGGGCAACCCAAGGTATTTCTGCGCCCTAGGTGAGGCTAGCTTGTGGTGCCCGTGCCCCCCTCAGCACAGATGAAAACCTCCCGGTGGGGCCTGTAGACCTCCCAGAAACACACCTGGGGGGGGGCCCTGGGTGCCACAAGCTATCCTCGTCCCTCCCGGTTCCTTAGGATTAGCACGGCAAGTTGGGAATTGCGCTTTCTCCCCTCACCCCGGTTTTCTTTTCCTCTCCTCCCCTCAGAGCCCCCCTGAGCCAGAAGCTGCTACTGAGAGCGCTTCTCCACTCGGCACCACCAGTCCCGCTCTACACGCTGTGCTGGGAAGGGGAGAGCAGCTGCAGTGGTGGCAGCAGCAAGCAAAGGCGACACTCGACTTCTCCACCGCTCCCCCCATGGATCTTATGCAGAGAGGCAACGGGGGAGCGCTGGAGCTGATTCCTCCCCCCCGTGGCAGTTTGATTTGCTGTAAGCGGCGGAGGGAAGAGCGAGCCGGAGGCAGTGGGTGGGGGAAAATCCCCCCCCTTCCCCACTTTTGCAAACTTTTGTGGCAGCGGTCGTGGTCCTGACAGTGGTGGGGAGGGCATGGAGGTGGGAGGCATAGTTTGGCGCCGCATCCAGAGCCCCCTCCCCCTGCAACGAAAGCAGAACTGGATGCAGGGCTTTTGGCGGGGGCAGGTGCAGTTTGGTGCCCTAGGGCCAGCTAGTCACTGACTGGCTGGCCCTAGGGCACCAAACTGCACCCGGCTCTGCCCCTGCCAAAAGCCCTGCATCTCCCAGACTGGATGACCGCTGCCACCGCCGCCTCTTTCTCCCCAAGTCCAGCAAGCACTGAGCTTGCCGGACTCGGGGAGAAAGAGGTGGTGGTGGTCAGGGAGATACAGGGCTTTTGGTGGGAGCTGGGGGGCTTTGGCGGGGGGCGGGTCCAGTATAGCACTCTAAGGTCCGGCCTGCACTCTAGGTGAATGCCTAGTTCGCCTAGCAGGTGAGCCGGCCCTGAGGAGGGTAGTGCTGTACACAGCAGTTCACTCGGTGGCAAACATGAACAAGACCCCCCCACCTGGTTGCACATACAATGGCTACCATTGAACTGTTTGTCATTTGATAGCAGGTGCCCAAGAGAACCAGTGTGGTGTAGTGGTTAAGAGTGGTGGACTCTAATCTGGAGAATCCTCCACATGCAGCCAGCTGGGTGACCTCGGGTCAGTCATAGTTCTCTCAGAATTCTCTCAGCCCCACCTACCTCACAGGGTATCTGTTGTGGGGAGAGGAAGGGAAGGTGATTGCAGGCCACTCTGAGACTCCTTCGGGTAGTGAAAAGTGGGGTATAAAAACCTGCTCCTCCTCCTCCTTCAACATCAGTGATTTGTTTTTTCCTTTTCCCCAAAAATTCTAAAACTATCTGAAATTTTCTGGCTCCCTTTCACTGTATGGCTTTAGTGGAAGAGATGGCAGAGAGGGAAGTATGGAGACTAGGAAAGAGGTCTAGCATGCTGAACAATGCTTTGGCAGGTTAATACATTTGGACAGGACTTTTTTTGTAGAAAAAGCCCAGCAGGAAATCATTATCATAATTGGCCGCACCCAACAGCAGAAACTCATTAGCATATTAGGCCACATCCCTGACGCACAGGTCATTAGCATATGAGGCCACACTCCTGTGTTACCAGAAGTGTTGTCATCCAGCCACACCCACCTTTTGCTTCTTATTCTGTTTACCTTGTTTGTTGTCAAAACCCAGGGCTTTTTTTGTAGCAGGAACTCCTTTGCATGTTAGGCCACACACCCCTAATGTAGCCAATCCTAATGAGTTTCTGCTGTTGGGTGTGGCCTATTATGCTAATGAGTTCCTGCTGGGCGTGGCCAACTCAGGAGTCAGCTGGAACTCCGTTCCTGTGCGTTCCTGCCCCAAAATAGCCCTGCATTTGGATGCCTCTTGGCTGCAGTAAAGACCTGGGGAGTGGAGGGGAAAGACCTCCCTTTCTCGCTGGTGCTGCTTCCAGAGCACTTTCAACTGCCAGATGAGTGGGTGAAAGAAGGAAGGAGGACTTCTTCTCATGTTTGGACTAAAATTCAAGGAGGGGAAGAAGGCTGTGGTGCTCATTTTCAGTACAGGCACACACAATCAAACCAAGAAGGTTGGTATTTCAAATTTATGAATTATGAACTTCAGCAGCTTCATTATTATAAGACTAATGTGACTTCCTTACAAGAAGTTGGCTTTGTATTTTCTTAGGTAATACATTCAGTCACCACCTTCCTTTCACTGCTGCCAGCTAATATTCTTTGGAAGTGAGCAAGTGTTGAAGTCATTGGGAGCGATCCACATACCATTTGAAGTCAATAGCAAAATTTCCCATCAGTTTTCCCCCTTAGATTGCCTCCTGTTGCACCTGTTATTGCTGCTTCAGTCCTCTGCTGGTCTCTCTACCTAAAGTCACATTTCAGGTTATGTATGTTGGAAATAGGAGGAGCAAAGTATAAAATTATCCCAGCAGGAAAAATGGCTAAAGTTAAATGGGATTCATTTTGAAATATGTTCTCTTGGGAAACCTGTAACTTATTGAACCAACTATCTGGAAATCTGTGTGGAATAAAACCTTGATTACAAACCTTCAGCCCCTAGGATATTGTTCCAAAAGGCTATTGCTATTAAATGTGTCAACAATTATGTACAGTGAGGTTTTTATTTTACAGGCCACTTTTTGATAATGAACTGCCTGAGCGACTTTAAAGTTCAAAGCCTTGAATAAAGATCTCAAGTTTTGTGTGACCCTAGCCATTCTTTTAAAGTGTGATCCCCCCCCAGGTCATTTTCTGAGGATGGCAATTGAAGTATTGTACATGCAATGCCTTGTAGCTCCGTTTTTGCCACCTGAAAACTGCCTTGCATATCAGGGCTGAGTAGCAGACTGCAGGTTCTAGTTCCTTCATTAAGACTTGCATCGCTGCACTAAAATAATTTTGCACACGTTTTTGTGAGTGAGTGTCCTTGCAAGCTGCACCCTCCCTTTTTATATTGTCCTTACATTTAGATTTTATTTAGGCTAATTGCAATATATATTCAGGAGCTTTGAAGCCATGTTCTTAAAGCAATCTCTTTTCTTTTTCAGTCAACTTTGTGTTGCCCATCAAAATGGAAAAGTACTCCCACTGGGCTTTCTGCAATGTTGGACTGGTAAGGGGACCAATTTCGTAGGCTGCTATTTGACAAATCAATATCCAATACAAGTAAAGGGTTCAAATTTCAAATATGTGGCTTGATAGAAACCAAATGTGCATGTCAAATTGCTCTGAGGCACAGCGATATGGGGAAGAAAGTACTATATGATTTATATGTGTTGGAAAAGTTTCAGCCTTATGTGAGAAGCATGAGGTTCAATATCCTTGCATTCCTAGACCAGAGTATGAGCCACCCAAAGATAAGCCATATAAGGCATGCTCTTAAATCTCCTCAGTAAAAAGCAGTGGGACTTTAAAATGCATAACTTTGAATGGATCATGCCTTGGCATCTCATGTAAATAGCTCGCTCGTGTCAAAGAAGAAAAACATGGTTAAAATGCATGTGTTTCCCCCCTGTTATACAGCTCTCTGTCAAATCCCTATCCAGACTGATTATGAAAGACAAATAAGAAAATGATTACAGCCTTTAAATCATAGGTCTAGAAATTGGTAATGTAATGGCTGCTTATAACATAACAACAACGGTGCTTTATCCTGTGCTGCTGGTTGCCAGATAACGTTCCGTTACAAGGCTATAAAGTGGTCTGCAAAATGAGGTAATGTGCTCCGGATGAAAAACTGTCCACTAAATTGTAGAAATGCTGATTGATTTCACATTTCTTTACATCTGTAATTTGCTGTCTCTCTAATTTAGAAAGGAATTACTTCAGATAACCCTTAAATTTTTCACAGGGAAGCATATTTTCATTGCAGCTAACTTTCCAGGTTGTTCCTACTAAAGCAGTCAAACAGACTGCAATATTGCTTTGCTTTGCTATTGAAAGTTAGACTGAAGTGTAGAGAAACAGGAAGGGATTTCTTTAAATCCAGATGAAGAATATCATTGAATTGCCCCTTTATCCAATTCCTAGTGTTTAATATGCGGCCAATAACCCATTTCAGTCATATTATATGATTGCATTTGCTTACATCTTGGTAGTTTCTCTTAATTTAATTTAATTTGTTATTTTATACCCATCTGCTATCACTAATTAACAACACTGGTTCTAATTGTTTGCTGTCTGCGTGTTTCACTTTTCCCTCTGTTTTAAAATTGACTTGAACAAAGGCTACACAGGTCAACCAACGTCACATTTCAAAGCAGGGTAATCAAAACGTGGTATGAGTGCATGGATGATCACACTCCCCTTTTTTTTTTAAGAGAGAGCCAGTTTGGTCTAGTGGTTAGGAGTGTGGACTCTAATCTGGGAGAACCGGGTTTGATTCCCCACTCCTCAACATGCAGCTGCTGGTGTGACCTTGGGTCAATCATAAGTTCTTTCAGAGCTGTTCTCTCAACAGCAGTTCTCAAAACAGCTCTTTCAGTCCCACCCACCTCACAGGGTGTCTGTTGTGCAGAGGGGAAGAGAAAGGAGATTGTAAGCCACTCTGAGACTCCTTCAGGTAGTGAAGGGTGGGGTATAAATCCAATTTCCTCCTCCTCCTCCTCCTCCTCCTGTTTCTTCTTCTTCTTCTTCTTCTTCTTCTGTAGACAACATTCTATGATTGTTTTAAATTTTAACACATGGTGCATGAACACATCCCATTGGCTGCACATGGCCACATGAAAGAACTGAGTCTACATGCTAATTGGTCTTTTCTATTCTGATTAGAAATAGATTCTAGTTAATTCCTCACGACAGTGTGTTGTCAGTTACAGTGATAATCTGTCATTTTGCCTTTTGGCAGCCTCCTGGAATGTATGGCTTCTAGCCATGGTTTGGACAAAAAGCATATTATTTCTGTAAGTTTCCAGTCCATGGCCTGACTCGTTTGGCTGTAACTTGAAACCTAACAGGGTTTTCTTTTGGAGATCTATATTTGACCCTAGTCACCATGACACTGCATTTCTTGCACAATGTCATTCTACAGTGTAGACTTTAAAGGGATATGGATAACCCCGGCCATGACTCCTCAGTGCTTATGAGAAGATATTTTCTATTTTATGGCCTATTCAGAATTGGAACTGGTGTTTAATAATATTTCTAAGTTCAATTTCCATTGAAACCAGATGGCTGCAAACTGGCCAGTCCGTATTTTTAATGCATATCTCCAGACTCAAGCACCTGGCGTGGGTGAGCGACAAAGTGGCAATGGTACATAGCTGCTTGCCTTTCTGTCCACTTATCCCTCATGGTGCCGGCCATATGGTCAGGCATCTAGAGAGCTTCATGCCGGCCATCAGTGTGGGGGTCAGCTAGTGGCATCCAAGCTGTCACCTGACTACATCTTCCCCGCTACCTAAAACTTCCTATTGTATGTGTGCTATCTGCAATATTCTACAGATATCTATGATGCTCTATTAATTGTCTTTGAATATTTTCAATCCAGTCCACATTGCATCAGATGCATCCTAACTCTATTTTTGAGAGGTTAAAATGTCTGTGCAGTACTGGGAGAGGGGGTGCAATAATCTCACTTGATTGACCAAATAAATCCTATATACTGCAGTCCCACACCTTGAGTTGTTTCTGGTACTTCTTTTTAGCAGGAAGATTACAAAAATGCTATCCCTTCTGACCATACTCCAAACTAGTCTCATGGAAATGTATTCCGAGAACAGGCAGTCGTGCCCTGAACTGGACTAGAAGTGTCAAAAGAATAATCAGATGTTTCCCAGAATTTGAATCTCAATGCTTATGTGCCATTTTTAGTTATTTTGCTATTAATGGAAATGCAACAAAAGAGCCAGTTTGGTGTAGTGGTTAAGTGTGAGGACTCTAATCTGGGAAAACCGGGTTTGATTCCCCACCCCTCCACTTGCAGCTGATGGATAACCTTGAACAAGCCATAGTGCTATCAGAGCTGTTCTCTCAAGGACAGTTCTGGAAAGAGCTCTCTCAGTCCCGCCTACCTCACAGGGGTCTGTTCTCCTCCTCCTCCTCTTCCTCCTCTTCTTCTGTATCTAGTACAAAATTGGGATTTCGACCTTGTTGCCACAGAAGGTATTGTTTCATAAAGTGGCATGACTTCAGTTGATGGGAAGTAGTTAATAAGGAGGCTACTAGCATCAGAAGTTCGAAGGAAAGGGACACAGTTCTTTCCCAACCTCCCCCTTCTTCCTGCAACTTCCAAAGGGCTAGTGCTGGAGGCAATGTGACCCAAGGGGCTGTACTGAAGAGGGGAAACCAGGCTGGAACCACTTGTCGGCCAATTGAATTTCTGCTGGTGGAAGACAAAAGGAAGGGTAATTCTTGCGTGTTTTAAAAGCTTGTTTATTTATTAAAAACATTTGTGCCCAGCCTTTCTTTGTAATTCTTGCGTGTTTTAAAAGCTTGTTTATTTATTAAAAACATTTGTGCCCAGCCTTTCTTTGTATTTATTTATTTATTTATTTATTTATTGTTTCAACTTTTACCTCGCACTCACCGCCGAAGCAGGCTTTGTCATTCAAGGTAGTTTATAATAATGGTTTCAAAAAGTTTCAAAATAGCAAACCCCAAATCTCTCCCTCTTAGAAGATGCCTGCTATTCAACCCCTCCCCTCAAAAGCCCTAGCAAAGGAGCAGGCCCTGCAGATCTTCCTGCAGATCTATGAGGAGGGGGCCCCTCCTCATTGCATCTCTCCCACCCACCCCCCATGCTGCAGCCTCAGCATTTACTAGGGCAAAGCTAAGGATGGCATCATCAAGCACTTGCTGTATCAGATCCAAAGCCAATGTATATTTTCATAACTGAAATACAACGAGGATGGAAATTGTTCTAAAACATTTTGGAGTAAGTAGTGCCACAAGCAGAGGTGAGTCTAAATGTTTCTTTTCATTGCACATAACTAAAATAAACATGGTATAAGTGGCCTTTCTACTTCAGGCTGCTAGTATTTCCTTTATCATAATGTCCAAATAATGGCACAATTTATTATGTATCACAAACAGAAGAAAAGGCAACCCCAAGCCTTGGGAGTGCATCCCTCAATGGAGAAGATTGGAGAATGGAGAAGATTGGAGAATCCCTCAATGGAGAAGAAGATTGGAGAATCCCTCAATGGAGAAGAATGGAGATGGGATAAAAGGACAAGTCCTTTTATGGATCAAAAACTGGCTAATTAATAGAAAACAGAGAGTGAGTATAAATGGGCAATTTTCTCAGTGGAGGGTGGTAAGCAGTGGGGTACCACAGGGATCAGTACTTGGTCCACTGCTTTTTAACTTGTTCATTAATGATTTGGAGTTGGGAGTAGGCAGTGAAGTGGCTAAATTTGCAGATGATACGAAGTTGTTCAGGGTGGTGAAAACCAGTGAGGATTGTGAGGCACTCCAAAGGGATCTGTCAAGGATGGGCGAGTGGGCGTCAACATGGCAAATGGGGTTCAATGTGGCCAAGTGCAAGGTGATGCACATTGGAGCCAAAAATCCTAAATATAAATACACATTGATGGGGTCTGAACTGGCAGAGACTGATCAAGAGAGAGATCTTGGAGTTGTAGTAGATAACTCACTGAAAATGTCGAGACAGTGTGTGACTGCAATAAAGAAAGCCAATGCTATGCTGGGGATTATTAGGAAGGGTATTGAAAACAGATCAGCCAATATCATAATGCCCCTATATAAATCAATGGTGAGACCTCATTTGGAATACTGTGTGCAGTTCTGGTCACCACACCTTAAAAAGGATATTATAGCTTTGGAAAAAGTGCAGAAAACGGGCGACTCAAATGATAAAAGGGTTGGAACACTTTCCCAGGAAAGGTTAAAGCGCTTAGGGCTCTTTAGCTTGGAGAAAAGACGACTGAGGGGTGACATGATTGAGGTTTACAAGATTATGCATGGGAAAGAACAGGTAGAGAAAGAGGTACTTTTCTCCCTTTCTCACAATACAAGAACTCGTGGGCACTCCATGAAATTGCTGAGCGGTCGAGTTAGAACGGATAAAAGGAAGTACTTCTTCACCCAAAGAGTGATTAACACATGGAATTCACTGCCACAGGAGGTGGTGGCGGCTACAAGCATGGACGGCTTCAAAAGGGAATTAGATAGGCATATGGAGCAGAGGTCCATCAGTGGCTATTAGCCACAAGGTATAGATAGGGGCTCTGGGGCAAGTGATGCTCTGTCTTCTTGGTGCTTGGGGGGGGCCAACAGTGGGAGGGCTTCTAATGTCCTGGCCCCACTGGTGGACCTCCTGATGGCATCTAGATGGGCCTTTGGCCTGATCCGACATTGGCATATCTTATGGTCTTATGTTCTTATTCCTAAACTTTCTGACATATGTATTCCATCAGTGTTGCTTTTTCCTTATAATGCCCCCCCCCCCAGAGTAGCTTTCATAGGTCAAGATTAGAGTGATGTTCATTAGGGACTAAACATATTGGTGTTACTTGTGCTTGGGCTGCTTGGACAAATATTACTACAACAGGGGGAAAAAAACACATTTGAGAGCTAAAGACTCCAAAGTGATATTGGCCTTCAGTTTTTGGATATCTGAAAGACAGCAAATATGGAAGTATTCTATCTAGGATTATATGTCTAAATATTTGCAAGATCAGTTGTTAATTTGCAAGGTTTAAAAAATTATTCTGTTCTTGAAAAGTTCTTTGTGCTGGAGAACACTGCCATAAATGGCACATTTCCTTGGATTCACCCCAGTCTTTCTAAATGAATGATAAAATTGAATGTGATATTCTAGCTAGAACGATTTAGAAAATGAACTTTTTAATATAAGTCCCTTTTATTCGCCCTTAAAATGGCACAAGGGTATATCATTTGTGCTGTGGAGACAGACAAGGAATGAGATTGGCTTGCACAGGTGACCCCAACTAAGGCAGTGACTGAACTGCTTGAAACAGGACATTCTCAGAACCATACAGGCTGGGGTAACACAGTGAAGAGCTCATCCATGTTGTGTAATTGATGCAAAACTTTGGCTCAGTCATAGAGCATCCTGGGGAAGGGCTGTGGGCAATGTTCCCTCTAAGCTGTGGAGTCTTGTGAGCAAAAATTCTACTTTGTGAGCTACTGGCATTAAAGTTGTGAGCGAGCAATTTGGCTGCTGCATAAATTAGTTTGCTCCGGAGCCATCTTTCCTGAGCTAAGACAAAAATGTGTGAGCCGGAGGCTAAAAAACTGTGAGCTAGCTCACACTAACTCAGCTTAGAGGGAACACTGGCTGTGGCTCAGTGACAGAGGATCTGCTTGGCACGCAAGGGGTCCCAGGTTCAATTCCTGGCATCTTCAGCAAAAAAAGGATTGGGTGGAAGATCTCTGCCTGACAACCTGGAGAGCTACTTGCCAGTCTGAGGCCCCGGTCACATGGGAGGTTTAGGGCCGGAAGAGGGACGGATCGGGGGCGCAGCAAACGGGCATGATCACACCACAACATCTGGGAAGTGGCGTGCACCCGCCCCCAATCCGGCCCTTTATGCCAAAAATGTATATATAAAAAAACCCTAGAAAAAGGTAGGACCTACCTGAAACAGCGCAGCAAGCATGGCCGTGAGATTGCCGGCATGCCCGTCTTCAGGAGCAATCGAGGCTCCCGGCCGAACTGTGCATGCGCACACATGCACAGCCGGCTGCCTCGCTCTCCCTTCCGTGGCTCCCCCCCCCCCCCGCCTC
>NW_015170920.1:605180-617784 GCF_001447785.1 Gekko japonicus | reverse complement strand
GGCGCCTCTCCCCCCCCCCCCCCCGTGTGGCAGGGGCCTGAGTAGACTATACTGACCTTGATGGAGCAATGATCTGATTCAGTATTGGTGGAGACTAGAATTTTGGTGTTTTGGCAATTTAACACTAACCTGCGATCCCTTTTTAGCATGCTAGGCTGTAAGGGAAATTATATTGGGTGCTCAGTCAACAAGAAGTTCCCACTAGCATATGCAGGCTATGATGGGAAAAGAAGAGAATGTCTGGCTCAAGCTGCATAAACATATTAATGCATTTCAGAGTTTATTAACAGGAGGTGATGAAATCGGGAATGCAGAAATTAGTTCCAGGTTTGGAACATTGCATGAATCTCCTTGCCCGTTTATCATTAAAATAGGAACATTGCACTAGTCACTTTAGATATTAGAATAGGTTGCTGTGCCTCAATATTATCTTTTCAAAATATGGCAGAAACTCATTGATTAAAGAATAGCTAAGGCCTGGTCAGCACTGCGTATGCGGTAGAATGACCTGTACCATTTCTGACCTAGGCTGGAGGGTGGCAGTCACATTTTTAAATTCTTTCTCACATAAAACTTCCTGGGTTTTGTTTTTAAAACAGTATATTTGGCAGTAAAGTTCTGATTTCATATTTTAGATGTTGTGCCAATCTTCCAGTTTCATGGAATCATACTGTAATCCCTCCCTGCTGTATGAAATGGAATAGTCCATTCTGCTGCTCGGCACTTCCGTCTCACTTCCGTAACTTCCGTAACTTCCGGCACTTACTTCCGTAAACTAGGCATAAGCCACCGTTATTGAAGTGTTATGGCTGGCCTTCCAAGATAGAGGGTGCACTGGATGAAGAAAACTGCCCCAAGGGAAAACAGCCTAGAGACATAATTTCTGAGTAATGTCATATGCAAGTCCAATGTTGCATGCATTTTTACTTTTTAAAAAATCTATCTACTGAGTTTTATATGACTTACTCTGAAGTCAATGTGCATAGTATTCCAGCATTTAAAATGTAACTCATCAGTGGCCTGTTTTCAATCTGTTTTGTCAACTCCAGTGAAGCTTTTCTCCAAGAGGCTGTTCAGATGTTGTCATCATTGTGTGCAAACAGTAGACTGAAGTCCTTTATTTTAAGAGAAAAGACAAGGGAAAGGCAAGTTGTCTGTGTAAAGTGCTGTCAAGTCACAGTCAACTTATGGCTTCCCTGTAGGCTTTTCAAGGCAAGAGATAAACAGAGGTGGTTTAGTGTAGTGGTTAAGAGCAGCAGGCCTCTAATCTGGAGAACCAGGTTTGATTCCCCATTCCTCCTCATGAATCCAGCTAGGTGACCATGGGTCAGTCACCGTTCTCTCAGAACTCTCTCAGCCCCACCTACCTCACAGGGTGTCTGTCGTGGGGAGAGGAAGGGAAGGTGATTGTAAGCCACTCTGAGACTCCTTTGGGTAGTGAAGGGTGAGGTATAAAACCAACTCTTCTTCTTCTTTGCCTACCCCTGCATAGAGGCCCTGCACTTCCTTGGTGGTCTCCTACCCAAATACTAAGCAGGCCCAGCACTGCTTAGCTTCTGACATCAGACGAGATCGGGCTAGCCTGGGTGATCCAGGTCAAGGCAAAGGCAGGTCAGAAATATTTAAATAAATAAAATACTTATTTTTGTACATTTGGGGCATTCTCCATTTGTCTGATTCAAATTGCAGGCTGATTGGGCTGACGTGTTTGTAATGTCACAAGGAGCTAATGTTTGAGAGTCCTAAACACAGGTTAGGGTTACCAGGTCACCTTGGCTTGCCAGCAGGGAGATTTGGGGGGTGTTCCAGGGTACGCAGGGACGTCATGTGGCAACACTCTGCATTTTGGGCAAAACTCTATGGGTTTTTTGGCCTATACCACAGAGTTTGGCCAAAAAGCAGTGTGTCACCGCGTGATGTCCCTGTTTGGGAATGGGGCTTCCCTCGCGGAAGCCCAAAAAATTGGCGGAACCCCCGCCCGGACCAGGGGTCTGACAACCCTAACTCAGGTGCATACACAAGACTTTGTGAAATTACCACATTAGAAGCAACTGGTATTTACCAAACTTTATCTGAAACTTGATTCACACCAGCTTTTGAAAATGATGTTGGCTTTTCAAATAAAATATTTCAAGATTGCCTCATCAATATTGCCTCATCAATAGGGTGGCTGCAATATTAACGGGAGAATGCCCAAATTAATTTATTTGTTAAATTTTACAGCAAAGGAAGAGGACATGTGAGTATATATCCGCTTATAAAAACTGGTTTAATAAACTAGTTATGAAACACCACATTCAAAATAAAGTATTTATTTAAATTATTAAAAACTACCTTGTGGTTTTCACACTTGAAAGAGTAATCTCAGACAATGTAGTCATTCGACTGATTCTTCCTCAATTTCTCTGGAGAGAGCAATGCATGGCTACCACTGCTGTCCTAGTAATTATGACTTCTGGCCAAATCTTTCTCAGCATCAGCTTAAAATTTCTAATGTACGTGGGAATTCTGTTTTTTTTCCTGACTTGAACACTTATTAGCTTCTGAACTGTATGGAGAGACTATTCAATCCATCAATTTCCTTTTTACATTAAGACTCACAAACGTTCCTTGTTTGAGTAATTTATTTCTTACCATGTTCATGTTTGAAACATTGTTCATGTCTTTCTACCTAGTAAAATAATTTACAAAATTATATATTTTTTCCTGATTCAGGTGATCCTCCGTGGAGGGCTGGTAGCTAGTCACACTAAGAACCTGTACTAAGAATCTTCCCAAACTTTTGGGGACATTTTGTTAGCCAACAGAAGCTCAGTTCACACTGGAAAGTCTGGAATAAATCACCCAGGACAACAACATGCTGTTCATGAGAATGCTAGGCACCCACTTTTCTTAAAGTAAACAGATGCGCTCAGGGGTCGTGTCGTAGAACATGAGCTAGGGGAACTCATTAGCACAACTCATTAGCATATGCCACACCCCCTAATATCACCGGAAGTGTGTCATAAGGCCACACCCCCTGCCATCACCGGAAGTGTGTCATAAGGCCACACCCACCACTCAGTCTTCGTCTTAAAGGTTAGTCTTAAAGGTGCTATTTGTTAGTCTTAAAGGTGCTATTCGAACTGTTGGACTATTTTGCAGCAACAGACTAACACAGCTAATTCCTCTGAATCTAAACCCACCACTCAGGCTCCACCCCCAAAATCCGTCTGGGGCCTGGCGGTGGACCTGCAAGGCCGGCGGGAGTGCGAGGAAGCCCCGCCAAGGCCCTCCCTGGCCCCAATCAGGCAGGGGTGGGGAGAGGCGGGGAGGAAGCAACTTACCCTACCTCGTCTCCTGCCTCCTCCTAGCTGAATGAGGGCCGGAAGCAGGGTGGCTGGAAGCAGGGGGTGGGGCTTCATCATGTGCCCCGCCCCCCGCACCTCACCCGGGGGAACTGCGATCCCCTGCGATCCCCCCCGAATCTACCTCTGGATGCGCTAAGGAATTTATTTATGCATTCATATTCTGCTTTTCTTCCCAGTAAAGACTCAAATCAGCTTACAAAAACCAGATAAAATATATAAAGAAGTTCAGTCCAGATCTTATACAGCTGACCTGATGATCTTTCTGAACTTCACAGCTTGCCAAGCTGTAAGTGCTGAGGTTTTTGTTTGATCTACCCTCGCATTAGATTTGTTTGTCACTAATTAGGAGGCTTCACCATACCTCAGAGGGTGTATAGCATTTTCATTATCTAGAAGTTAGGAATGTGGATTGCAACTTGCAATAACCTAGTATGTAGGATGCATCCCATAACCTCAGCCGTTAATCTGCAAAGCCACACCATGTATGTTGTTTCATGATTTGACTGAAGTATCACAAAGAGACAGGACCCACAAATAGGGTTTTATTTATGTATGCTTATCTGGAAATGAGATATGGGGTACACAGTGATCAGAGCAAATTCAGTTGAGGGGTTGCGTTGACATCTTATATATTTATTTTAAATGCTGAACAATGCATGATTTACCCTACAATTTCTTTGACACATCCTTAACAATTCCACTGTGAACCAAGGATGCTGCAATAATTGGTAACTATTACATCTGATGAACCATAATGATTTGGCATATCAACTTGTAAGCCTTGCATTAATTTTCCTGGTCCAGCAAATGTTGACACATGTTGAAGTAAACTTGCCTTCCTGTGGATTTCATTTTCTTTTGTAGATTTCCATAAGCGTAATAACTGTCATGAAGTCTGGCAGTTGGGCACTGGGATATTTTAAATCTCTGGTTTCAGGCAAAATTCCTAGAAAGGATCAGATACCATTATCTCACACTGACTGAAAAGCAAGAGCCCTCATTACTGCAAAAATTACTGTTGTGCATTACCTATGAATTCTGGTTTATGAGTATTTCCAACCAGTTCTTTTGACATTTAGTGTACTAATAGATCTCTGTGTAACCAGAAAAGGTAACTTGTAGCTATAATGTGTTGAGCCTTAGTGATAATGCAGAATATTTATGGATAGTAATTTCTAATACAGGAATTACTTACTCAGGGGTCATTTCCTGTGGGAGCGCACAGGAGTGGAGCTCCGGCAGTAAGGAGCCCAGGGGGCAGGCACATGCAACAAGCCCCACCCCCTGCTCCCAGCAGCCCTCAATCAGGCCACAAGGAGCAAGAAACAGCCAGGTAAATTGCAGAGGCCCCCCCCGGCCCACCTTCAGGTACAAGCTCTACCTCCTTTGTGAGGGCAGAGCTGCGCGTCCCCCCCCCCCACAGCTAGCAATCCAGTGGAGCCTGAGCGGTGGGTGTTGCCTTCTGACACAATTCCGGTGATGTCAGGGGGTGTGGCATATGCAAATAAGTTATGCTAATGAATTATGCTAATGAGCTCCTGCACCTCTTTTTCTACGAAATGACCCCTGTACTTAGCATTTATTATCTTTCATACATAGTTCCAGTACATTAAGGGGCACATGTTATGTATGACCCAACAGTCCAGAAGGAGCCTGCCTGCTCTTTAACATACTTTAGTTACCAGTCTGTATTTTTTTTTTGTTAAACAATTTTTTATTAATGGGATAGTACAATTCCTCGATGCAACGAACATGAAGTTGAGCAAACTTCAGAGGATGGCGGAAGACTGGAAGGCCTGGAGGGAGCTGGTCCATGGGGTCGCAAAGAGTCCGACTCGACTGTGCGACTGAACAACAACAACAACAATTCCTTTAAAACAGTTATACATTTTATCACATTTTCCTCTATCCTCTTACCCTCCCACCCCTCATTTGGCTTCCCACAAAGCTTATATCCCTTTAAATCTTTTAATCTTAAAGTTTTCTATCTTTTTACATTTTAATATTTCTTTTCTCAACATTGTTAATTCTTACTCCAATATATTTTTAATCATCAGGTAACCTTAACTTTCACTCATAGATTATTCTATTTCTAATATTCTTCAAAACACAGTAAATTATTTGTAACATCCCAGTTAGTCTCCAAATACTCTTTAAAGTCTTTCCACTCTTCAAAAAAGTCCTCATCTTCTTGGTTGTTTAGCTTCCTTGTCATTTTGTCCATTTCAGCCATAAACAAAACTTTTTTAATCCAGTCCCATTTTTCTGGTATTTTATCTTGTTTCCAATATTGGGCATATGTCATTCTCGCAGTAGAAATCAAATACCAAAATAAAGTTCTTTTGGTGACATTCAGACCTAACAACATTATTTCTGGCTCTTTTTTAAAATTACATTTTAAAATTTTCTGCATTTCATTGTGGACCTTCATCCAAAAATTACTTGCCTTATCACAAGTCCACCACATATGGTAAAATGAACCTTCATGTTTTTTACATTTCCAACATTTATTTGACATATTATCATTCATATTTGCTATTTTTTTCGGTGTCATATACCATCTATACATCATTGTGTAACAGTTCTCTTTTATATTATTCCAAGTCGAAATTTTTATAGAATTTTTCCATAACTATTCCCATGACGACATTGTAATTTCTTTATTCATATTAATCGCCCATTTCAACATTTGTTCTTTTACTGTTTCATCCTCAGTATACCATTTTAACAAAATCTTATAAATTTTAGATATCATTTTACTTCCATTTCCCTCCCACACCTCTTCTATCTCGTTATTTTTTCCCCTGAAAACAAGTTACCAGTCTGCATTAATAAACTATGCTGAGGTCACCAATTGCCAGGATTCTGCTCCATAAAACTTATATAATTGCACTTCATTTGTTGCCAGTTAAAATGTTTTTGTTAATTTTCTGTAAGATCCTGTAAGTGACCAAAGAGTTCTTCACAGGGTATAATGTTAAAAGTCAGTCCAGAAATTATTGTTCATGGTTCACTGATCACATAAACAGTTTTCTTCGCCTTGTGTGAGCCCTGAAAACTGTAGTTTTGGATGACATCCTCATGGAATATCACAGGAGCCACTTCTGTGAATAGGAAGACTGGAAAACAGAAGTAACTTTCCATAGAGTTGGTCATTCTTTTCCACATGTACATAAGCTGATTGCTTATGTTGGTGCTTATGTTGGTGTTGTTCAAAAAGGGGAGGGACATATAGCCTACACTCTTAAGAACAATATAAGGATTATCTGCAAGATTGGCCATTCTTAATCTGTTGCTTCCATTACGCTTGGTAGACTATCAGAGGTTTTGGGACCACTTCATATTGTGTCTATATACTAGTAAGTCTCCAGATATGCTGGCTAGACATTATTGCATGGAATAAAGGGCACAGCAAAGTAAGAATAATGAACCAGAAATTGCTGCAAAAAGTTCAAACTGTTACAGAATAATGAAAATGATGAATGGACATTTTGCTGATGTAGTAATCTCAAAAATTCCTTCTTTATTTCATAGGTAGAAGACGAACAGCTCGAGTTTTCAAAGTTCATTTCGGGGTCTTTATCAAAGATACCACTGTGTTGGAGTAATAATTCACAACATCCAATAACAGGAATAACAGGAATTTCAAGTTCCAAATGGCTATAAATAGCTCCTATATTAAACACTAGTTCCTTTGCAACGGACAACAGTCCAGACATTATTGCATTACATGAACATGGAACAACTTCACTTATTGCCTACACCCTTAAACCCTAGCATGGATATGTACATATCTCATAGCTAGGTTTCCACAGCTTCGGTTCTTTTAACCTTCTGTTATAATATTTTCTTTTTAAAAACTTACCGTATACGCTGCCTTTCTGCTTTATGGGACAGGAAACAAACCCTGCTGTTTTTGGAAAATGTGGTGCTCTTTTATAGCAACCAAATAATTTTTGGAGCCACACCCATTACATTTGCAAGCCACTTCCTTCCTGTGTTTCAGCTGCGGGCTTTCCATCGATGAAAAATGACACCTTGAAGTTGTCATTGTGCCCCTGAATCTGTTGCTTTATGTAGCAGGTTTTTTTTTTTTTTGTATAAAGATTTTATTGACTCCCCTAAAAAGGGGAGGAGTTTCGCTTAAAAAGAAAAATAGGGAAGGTATATAGTGGGACGAAGAGAAAGCTGAGTGATCTATTAACTGTTAGATTAAACTGTTAGTAATGTCCAATCATCAAAGGCTTCTTCTGCGTGTTGTCAAACATCTTTTTTCCATTCCAGTTACTTTCTGTGTTAGTATGTTAGTAATGTTCCTTTGAATTTCTGTTAAAAAGTCTCTTCAGGGCACATTCAAAACCGCGTCTTTTACGTGCTGGTTACTTTTCCACTCTCAGTGACGGGAGGGGCTTCCTCTGTTTTTCTCTCCCTCCGGCTTCTTCCCCTCCTCCTTCGGGTCGCTGTTAACTCTTTCAGTTCCTGTGCTATAAGTCGTCTTCCTTTCATGCCATGCCCGGAGATCTCCAGCTTTGAGAATGGTATTAATTTCAATTTCGCTTTTATCCGCTCCCAATCTCTTCGCTGGATTCTCCTCTTCAATTGTTGACTTTTATAAGCGCTCATGAGGCACTTTTCGCTGTCACAATTCAAACTTTTCTTTTCCTTCACAATCCCCGTTGGATTCATAGCTATACACAGTCCAAATATTAAACAGCCGGCACTCACGTTGACACAAACGCCCAGACGGAAGTCCCTCCCTTCTCCTCCGCTTGTCTTTACCCAGCTCCGACATCTTGTTTTTTTATTTTTAGTAAAGTTTTTAAAATGCGCTCCAGAGAAACAAAACCTTTTCTTGCTTATTTTCAAGTACATCAAAGGAAAACATCACTATTCGCTCAGTCCATTCCCCCCCTCTTTTCTTTTTTTTCTTTCTCGCTTATAGAGGATTAACCTCCCCATTTTCCGCTGAAGGGGGGGGGGAGAAACGTTCTTAGTTCATTTTCTCTGTATTTTGACAACTCACAGTTACGCCAGTCTTTTCTTTTCCATTTTTTCCGGATATTCGCTTCATCACTCGGTGACGCCCGGTGGTTCCGCTAAACCCCGTAGAACGGGGTCGCTCACGCAGCAAGGTCCAAAGGGGCAGGGCATGGCGAGAGTCTCAATCTCCGATCTTTCGACCGAAAGAGAGACTCCCCCCTGGAACGCCCTAAAGCGCCCCGGATCCGAGCTCCTCTCATCTGAGGGGCTCGTTCGGGTCTCCGCTTGCGCGGATTCCCTCCTCCACCGCGGGCGGGCAAGGCGCCCTCGGGAGCGACCCGAGGATGCGTCTGCCTTTCGCGGGAGCCAGACCGGAAGCCTCTATGTAGCAGGTTTTTTGAGGGGGGTTACTAGCTTGACCTCATTTTCTACAAGGACATTTGATTGCAGGTAATTTGGACCTTGTGTGACATAAGAACCAGCGTGGTGAAGAGACTTGAGAGTTGGACTTGGTTTCAAAGTATACTCAGCAAATTTAGCTCTGGACACTTGCCAACTTTTCACCTAACCAACCTCACATAGTTGTTGTGTGGATACATAGAGGAGGGGAGCAATATATATACTGTCCTATACTACCAGGAGGGAGAATGGAATAAAATAATAATACAGTTAAAACTACAGCTCCTGTTGAATCTTAATCTGTGTCTAGAAGACTCAGCGCCATTACAGACATTAACATTTGTGATTTGCTGTGCTTTGAAAAAATGGACTTCAGAATGATGCATGATAATATGTCTCATTGTCAGATTTTCTAGCACAGTTATTTCACAATAGTGAAAATAATGATCTTAATATTTACCTAGGACAACATTCACTTTGCAGTATGCTTCTTATTCCCAGTCAAATGAGACGTTAGCAGAGCTTAGCTGCACGACTTTGCCCCTGCACTCATTCAAAGCAGATCACTGCACATGCAATCTAACTTAGGGTTGCCAGATCCCTACCTTCTGCCAGCAGGGGGATGGAGCTACCCTTCCTGGATCTTCTGGTGCATGCACTATGCATGCATGCTGCGGTGACATCACCCAGAAGTGACGTCATTGCACTAGGCACCATGGTACCATAGAGTTTTTTGGATGAATGCTAGAGCGTCCCCCCAGCGAGGTGCCCAGTGTGATGATGTCACCTCCGAGTGATGTCATCTTGCCCGGCACTTTGGCGCGATCCTGGCAGTTTGGGGGTGGGGTCCCCCACACCAGCTGGATCCGGGGTGGTAGATCAGGGGCCCCTAAAGTGGGCAAAGCCCCGTCCCCAGTGGGGGGAATGGCAAGCCTTATCTAACTACCCGTGCAAAATTAGCACACCAGTTTAATTTCTACCTGGAGTACCTATCTCTACTATCGAGATATTGCATTCTAGGTAGCTGAGAGCCCAGATTAACAAGTTTCTAGATGCATGCAGCAACATGAGTAAGTTCTTTTGTTCCACCAGTATGTTGTTTAAACCAGCCCAAAGTTAACGTTGTTTATCCGCTTGAGCACCTTCTATAGCATCGGCTTTGTGTTTTTGGGAGGGAGTCTTGTGAAACATATTTTTACGATCTCTTCAATATACATTCACTTAAGGCCTATAGCACATTTCTGGCTCTCTCAGCACCTTTTGTTATGTCCAAGGGCCCATTGTGTTTCCAGTTCCATGACCCACTGAGCTGCAACAATATGGCAGGAAGCCACAAGACTCACATGACAGGCGACTTCCGGTTTATGAAGCAGCGATGGTGGACGCTCTCCCCGAGCCGCGGGAGAGTGATCTGCACACCAGCAGCCTGGAGGGGTGCCACCTCAAGTGACACCCCCACGGAGCCTTTGCGATAGGTTCCTTTTTTAAAAGGTTTATCTGAAGAAGTGAGCAGTGACTCATGAAAGCTCATACCCTACCACACATTTTGTTAGTCTTTAAGGTGCTACTGGACTCTTACTCTTTCCAAAAATATGGTGACAAACATTAGATGGTGCCTTCTAATGACAGTTTCTAAAATGGTTGAATTGTTATGTGGATTCCAATTCAGAACTCTGCATTGTGAGGCAAAGACAGGTCATCCAACCATATTGTGAACATGGGGGGGGCTCTGTAAATGAGAATCAGTGGGAGAGAGAGAGGGAAGCTTATCCCTTCTGCTATCAGTTGGTTCTCCCTTGCCAATGTCCTGGATTGGGAACGCCCATTTGCTGCAGTAATGGATAGTTTGGCCTTCTGGTATTGTATCAGCATGCAAACATACAGTCAGACATTTTCAGATTCTTCTTTGATTTCCTTTAATTTCTCTTAGATGTTAAAAAATGCATCCAATAGTAATGGAAACAAACAAGGGATTCTCTTTTCTTGCTTGCTCTTTTCAACAACTGTCAGTAAATCAATATTTTAAGGTTCTCTACATTCCATTAGATTTACAAAAGGCAAAATAATCATTTAAACTAGAAAAAATAAGCTTTCTGGGTTATCAGCAGATCTGACATATTGAAAATATCTCCACATGCTACTGGGCGACTTGTTGAAATTTTGGCAGGTGAACTTTATAGTAATGGAATGCCTGTTTTGATATTGCCTTTAAAAGAGGTGTGCATAGTTTAAATCTTTTGAGTTTGCTCAGTAAGGATGGGAAACTCCAGGGATAATTTGCAGACACCCTACATGAACTTAATTGAGATTCTGTCACTGTAAGCTCTACAATAAGAACTTTGCTGGTTATTCATGTAAGAGGACCAATACTTCTCCTGTTCTCTTTCATTCCTGGGATTTGGTTAATAAGGATCCTACAATAACAGACAGAGTATTTACTTACCTCAGACTGTCCATATGGTCTGTCGTATTTATCATGCCTTCTCTTTGGTATCTGTTTAGCACTACTCATTTTCAACCTGATTTACAGTTGGCCTGGAGTCTACCAAATTTAGAAGCAATCTTGGAGCAAATGACATCAAATTCCTCAGATAAAATTTTATCTATGCCTGCTTATGGGGAGGGCGGGGTATAAATTAATTAATTAAATAATAATAATAATACTATTAGTCCCATTTTCCAACATGATCTAGTTCTTTAGTGAACAGAATGAGGTCAGAGACTGAAGCAGTAATATTGCTGTTTAAGGAAAGTCTAGTCTGCATCCCACTAGATCCTGTGAATCAGAAGTTCATTAAAAAGGTCCAATCTAAATTAAACCCATTAATGTTCAACTGATTTCAATGGGAAATTAAGGAGGGCCAAGCCAGAATATGAATATTTTCAGAGACTTAAAGAGCATCCAACCTTTTGGTAATTTAGAGCAGGGCATAATTACACTGAAAGATGATGAACATGGGTGCCTACATGGAGGTATAGCTGCTAGGGTAGGGGGAGCATTGCCCTATCTCTTCACTGGTTTAATTTCAATGGCATCATCCTAGCACCAGATCTATATAGTGCCTGTTACATTGTCATATTTACTATATAACCCTTGATTTGCTTGATATGTCTGAGAAGAAACGCTAACCATTAGAAAAGGGAAATGAACAACAGTGAACAGACTACAAAAAGTGACAATTAAAAAGACTTTGGAAAATACCTCTTCCAACCAAAAGAACAGGCTATTGTCAGGGGTTAGTTAGAGGGACCATGTCAGTCCTGTGTTGAAAGGTCTTCACTGGGTGTCCATTTCAGGTCACACTGCCCATTTGAAAGTGCTGTTTCTTACCTTTCTGGCTTAGGGGCAGAGTACTTGAAGGACCATCTCATCCCATCCTGTCTAGCCCCTCATTAAAGATCTGCCTCCCATGCATTGCTGTCTATGCCCCTGCCTGCAGTGGAGCACCACCACAAAATCCCCTTCCCGCTGAGGTTCACCTTGCACCGACTGTACTCGTTTTTAGGCACCAGGCTAAAACATTCCTTTTTACCTAGGCTTTTAATTAGTGGTTGATCTTTCAAAACTGTTTTACAGTCTGCTCGAGCCTGTTTTGAGACTTTTAAAAGGTGTTGACTGTTTTATGCTGCTCTTACATGCTTGATGCTTTTGTTAATCTATATATCTAATTCCCAACTTGCCCCCTCCGTGCGGATACTTAAATCAGCACGGAGGGGGCAGCTGGGGGGCTGGGGGAGGTTTGTGCACATGTGGGCACAAAAATAAAAAAAGTTTTTAAAAAAATCGGGGGGATGTTAAAATCCCCCCGAAAGTGCAAGAGCGTCTCCTGCGCGTGCGCAGGAGACGCTCTGCGAACGCTGCCGCTGGGTGGGTG
>NW_015170920.1:591132-604851 GCF_001447785.1 Gekko japonicus | reverse complement strand
GGCGGACAGCGGGCGGGGGGTGCCGCCGCCTCGGGGAGATCGAGGGGTGGGGGGTGGAGGAGACGGGGCTCTTCTCCCCCCCCGCGAGTATCGCGGGTCCCCCTCTTGTGATCTATTTATAGTCCGTTAACTAATAAATGTTTAACTTTTTATCTGTTGGTGTTTATCACAGTTTACTTGTATGTTGCCTCAAGTATGAGGCAACATAGGAATCCTCTAAATAAATAAAGTTCTCTCAGCCACAAAATTAATTATCTAAACTATAAATATTCTTATCTTATTCATCAGATACACCCCACAATTTGCTGGCACCTGCTAAATTTGCACATAGTACATCACTAGGTATTCCCACTTATATCAAAGATGGCTATCTGGCTTAACAAAATTTAAAGTATATTTGTTATTCAAAAACTACTTGAATGAGCTGAAGGCTAACATTATGACCACTGGGATCAAGCTAGCTAGTGAAAAAGCACCTGAAAATGCTACACATACCAGCTTCCAGTAAGTTACACTGCACCGACCCCCACACAGGACTCATCGTGAAGCAGATCACAATGTTAACCAGTGTACACCAACATGTGTTGATTGATGAATATTGAACATGGCCACGAATGCACAAAGATGATGATCCTGAGCAAAACACCAGGAGTTCCATGGCTACCATGTCCTGAACAGTCATACTGAAAGTTCCCCAGAGGCTTAACCTTGTGGTTAAGCTAAGGGCTTAGCTGTACAACACTGTATTTCCAGGCCCACCCAGGGTCAGCACCAATCAAACAAGAGGTTCCAGACACAAAACTCCCAATGACTTTTGAATCTTAAATTTACAGTGTATTGGGTTATGATTTGGTTTGGGATTGTAGGGAATAGGGAGAGGGAGACTTAAGCCACCCCATGTGCCACGTTCCTGACCTGAAATCAGGGAACAGCTTTAAGCCCACTGGGGAGAGCTACAAGTAGACCATCACTACATATATAGACCATGTACAAGTAGGCCATCAGTACATGTACAGCCACACAGTCCATGCATGCTGTGCATGCTAGATCTGAATGAGGCCCCCATGCACCTGAAAATTAATTTTCAGAAATCATTGGGACTTCCATGGTTGGAATGTCTGGTCAGTCCCCGGGGGCAGACCCAGAAACAAAGTTGTGTGTAAGGCCCTAAACTAGATTTTATTTCACTATTGATCAATAATCTATACCTAAACTATATTGATTAAATGATTGCCATTAAATTCAAATAATAGAGAAGACACTCTGCTCGCCAGACAATTCTAATTAGGGAACAACTTTTTCTTCCATTATCCTCTAGCTCTACTTAGCTCCTTTGAAACGTTTAGAATATCAGTCACAGCTAACATCATCTTATCTGCATGAAGTTTTGCATTATAGTTGCCAAGCTCCTTCTCTTTCTACACCAGATGTCATTTCAAATATGCTTCCATGAGATTCTTACATCATACTTGCCCATTGTGTCTTAGACCTTACCTCTCTGTATGTAGCTGACAAACTTGCACTGGAGCATTCACTTACGTTGCATATGTTCTGTTTGTGTCGTTCTTTCTCAGCTTCGAAAGCAAATGAAATTCTGCAAGAATAGAGGAATAAGAAGCAGCAGCTACAGTGCAGGATTTCAGAAGTTCTCAGTGTAATAAACTTGTCAACAGAACAGATACGTCTCTTCTCTTGGTTCCAGCATCTGTGTCCATCTGTTTGACTGCTTCTACAGAAATGTTGTGTTTGAGAATAGATACAGAATCTGACTTTCAAGCCTGTGAAATACAGTTTTCAGCTCTCCACTTTGTGGTTAAACTGCCTTTGACTTCTGACCATTTCCCCAGATAGTTATTTCTTAGTTGTCTGTCATCATTTTCAGTTTGCTGGGGATGGAATTACTAACATTGAGACTATACAGTCCTGAGCTTGAAAACACTTCCTTATATCCCTCTAGATAGGACAGGGGATCTAATATGTTTTATTATTCCTTTGCCACCTGTAAACCAGGGGCATACCAAAACCCTTGATAGCACAGATCTCACAAATTGTTATTGTGGCCACAGAACTTCACAGAGAGAACTAACAATGACAGCTTGTATGACTGGGATTTAAAAATGGGGAGGAGGACAATGTTGGTCAGCTTTGGGCTGCCAGTATAAGATGGGGTACAGAAGACATCAGGGATGATGCCCTCTAGTTAAGGGTGTGTCACTTCCTAGGCAGTAGCTTTCAGGTACAGAAAGTGAGCTTAATTCTTTGGATCAAGGGGGTGGGAGGTGAATGGTAGATGGAATGTAGAAAATAAAATAAAAAGGGAGGAGTTTGGCAGTTTAACTGCTGGCCAACTGCCAAGAGTTGAGGGTTGTTGGATTTTGGAGGGAGAAGGGTTAGGAGGCCTGTTGGATAGACAAGGAATCTATTAGGGACTTCAAGTATTTTGAAGATAAGTAGGGTTTAGGTGCTGTTCTTGTGAAGAACATTTAAAGGTTGAAAACCACTGCCCTTCTGTTCCGCATTAGAAGTCTGACTCAGTTAGACAAGGAACCCGCCGTCTTAACTGTTATGCTTTCTCAGGCCCCAGTTCTCTGGTAACTTTGTTGCTGTAATATAGAGAGAAGGCTGTAACACTGAAATACACCTGTTTTCTTAGTTGTTTTCATCAAGCCTACTTTGTGGTTCCTTCAAGCCTACAATCCCCTCATAACAGGCCAACTGAATGCTGGGTGGCTCCCTGAGTCTTGGCATTTTTCCCACTGAGAACTAGTGGTGCCCAAAGCCTCAATTATAATGTATATTTAGAAAAGAAGTTTGCAGGCTGTGGAGTTTAAGTGCCTAGATTCTAGGTCTGGAGACAGAGTGTTGTCATACACCCCACACATCCTGTCAACTTCAGCCCCTCCCCACATGCCATTCTAGTGGTGACCATCACATCATTTTGCACACTGTGGCAATGTAAGGATTAACCTCTTAACTCACCAGCAGATTAATCTCCAGCAAACTGTGTGTGGGCTCTGCTCCTAATTCTCTTTACAAAGTAGGCACAGTTTATGGTGATACCATTTTGCATTGCTCTGTCAGGGTCCCCCCACCCCAAATCTGTGCATGCATAGATTTCTCTATTAACTTGTGTGTGTGTGTTTTACCCCAAAATAATTTTTAAAGAATACAACATGGGGATTTCCCCATATTTGCAGAACCTTATTGAGCAAGCCCTTGGCTATGAGATACAGGGATAACTAGCAACCTCCTTACTTGTGTGAGTTGACGATCTTGGATGAAAATCAGCACACTGCACATGATATGTGATAAATACGTTGAAGCACTTTTGAAGGAAATTGCTAGAGCTAACTATATCTGTCACAACACTGAGAGTACTAAATGTCTCATAATTATGTAGGAAACGTCAAAAACCTGCTATGTATCTGTGGGAAAGCTGGGATAAACATAGCTGCACATGGCTAAAATCAAACAACGGAACTAGAAAACATAATGCAGTATTTTTCTGATGACTGCACCAAACTGGAAGAATGACATGGTGTTTTTCCCCCCAAAGTATACAAAACGGAGACTGCTGTTTAAAAATGTTGGATTAAAAAAATATATTACTGCAAAAATTTAATGGGCAATAACCATTAAGAAAGAAAGATCTAGTGTTTTGGAAGGAAAGAAAATGAGTAGCCACTAGATGGAGCACTTGTGATTCTGAAATAAAATATCAGGCCATAGAATGAGAGAGTTTAAAGTGGGGGGGGGGGCTATTCTGCCTATCAGTCTCTGGATATATTAACAAGAGGGACCCCATATGCCCTGAATATTGTTCTTTTTCTTCTTCTCTCTGATCTGTTTCTCTAGTTCCACTTGGACCAGGTCATCCTTGCTCTCCCACACATTTGGGGACGTTGCTACCTTGCTAAGGTCTTTTGGGCTTGCCACATTTTAGCATTAGACATATTCTGTTAATCTTATTTGTCTGTGTAACAGATATCTTGATGATTCATACCCAGTTTGACATGAAGCTGCTGACTGCATCATCATGTTGAGACAAACCCCCCCCCCCCGCATGCAATAAGCAACCAAGAGAAGACTGCACCGGGGTATCTGTGTTAGTTTATTGTAGCAAAATAAAAGTCCAGTGGCACCTCAAAGACTAACCACATTTATTTCAATGTGAGCTTTCATGAGTCGCAGACCACTTTGTCAGACAGAAGGAAAATCATACTGGGAAATCTTATGGGGGAAGGGTGGAGGGAAGGGGAATCCAGGCTTGGTGTGAATTACACCATGAGTCTTTCAAGTGTAAATCTCAATGTAAGGGAGAAAGGGAGGAGCTGATATACAAACACCAGATGTGTGTCCTGTAGAAGTAGCCACTGTGCTTGGTACAAATGCCACAGCCTCATGTTCTTCTCCCTTCCCCATATTTTTAGGCATACTTACGCTAACCGAAATACCATATTATTGGAAAACACATGGCATGATGATGTCACAACATGGGTGTAGACGTGCACAGGTGTTAATGAATGAGATGGAGAGATGTCAACACAAGACTGCCATTTTCAACAGCAGCCCTAAGGAATATTTGCAAAGTTATTTCAAACATCCTCTTGAGTTTGATTATATTTGTCTTCTGTCTTGTGACACACACTCATTTGGATCTGCTTAGAAAACTTACTCCATTAGCTATAAACAAGTCCAGTGATATCCAATATGTGACTCTTGAGAAGCTGTTGGAGTTACTGTCTTGTTTTGTTTGTTCATGTTAATTTGAAAATAGAATAAGACTCACTTTTATTATCCATGAATTTTATAATAATGATAACTTCTCCAATTATAATGTCTTAATTTTGGCTACGGTTTTCCATTTCTTTTTAGGTGGTTTGCGAGCTGTTATCAAAACAGAAACTTTCAGTCTACATTTAACATATTACCTGACTGGGTATACAGCCAGGCTACATAGAAAGCATTTCAAAATATATGATAAGTGTTGGCAGGAATAAAACTGGACTTACCAAATAGATAGGGCACTTCCCCTATGGCCCTCCTCAGAATGACACACGTCATTTAATTTACAATGGCAGTAATTAGTCCTTGTCAATTACAGTGTAGTTAGTCAGTGACCAAGTGTTTAGTTGACATTGATAATTAACTTTTCACACCATTAAGTAAGGTGTGATTTAGTTTTTCTGCACACCACTGAACAAGTCATTTGATCCAAAGTGGACAGTTTGTAACGTGTGAATACTTTGTGTATTTAATAACCGTAGTACAATAACTGAATGATATATAATGACAGCTGATTCATCTTTGTTAATGTTAATGTGTGGAGTAGATAATAAAAACCTACCGTGATTGTTGTCTTTAGGAGCAAATTCCCCCCCCCCCATATATGCCAGTTAATATTCCTGATGTTGGAAATGAATCTCAAAGCTATGCCACAGATTATCGTATTTGTGAGAAGCTAAGATGCTCCTGATGGGTAGGTTCATCAGAAATGATGTTTCATTTAGAACCTTCTAAATTTTCGCCTTCAGCTGCTGCTGCTTCACTGTGGAGGAAGGGGGACTAGGAAAATTGAGGTGCTTTGGCTTGGATCCCACTGAAAATTTCCACAGATTGAAGGATTTCTGAGCTGCAGACCAGAAGGTTTGTAGTTAAGAACATAAGAACATAAGAACATAAGAGACGCCAATGTTGGCTCAGGCCAAAGGCCCATCCAGTCCAACACTCTGTGTCACACAGTGGCCAGAAATACCAGTGCCATCAGGAGGTCCAGCAGTGGGGCCAGGACATTAGAAGCCCTCCCACTGTTGACCCCCCCCCCAAGCACCAAGAAGACAGAGCATCACTTGCCCCAGAGCCCCTAGCTATACCTTGTGGCTAATAGCCACTGATTTGGCAGTTGAAGACCCTAGTGCTGCATGACAGAGTGAACTCCCGTCTCTGGCCCCAGCTCCTGCCAACCTAGCAGTCCAAGAGCAAGAAATTGCAAGTAGATAAATAGGTACTGCTTTGGTGGGAAGGTAACAGTGTTCTGTGCACCTTGGCATTTAGTCATGCCGGCCACATGACCACAGAAACATCTTTGGACAGCACTGACTCTTCGGCTTGAAAATGGAGATGAGCACCGCCCCCTAGAGTTGGATTCGACTGGCTTTCAAGCAAGGGAAACCCTTTTACCCTTGCTTTTACTATTAAACTGTAGCCCCAAATGCCCCCATGTGCTTCTCCTGGAGGGTGGGGGACTCACAGGAGGGTGGGAGACCCACAGAAACAACACCAGGGGAGCAAAGCTTTGATGGTCTTAAAGGTGCCACTGGACTCAAACCTTGTTCCACTGCTTCAGACCAACACGGCTACCCACCTGAATCTAGCATCAGGGGAGTTAGAGGTCCACAAAGAGAGGGGAGAATCAGAAAAATGGCCAGTCCCCTCATTCAGTAGAAATCCTCCTCAGGATTCAACCAAAAAGCTGAAGTTTGAGTACATAAGAAGATACCTGCTTGGTCAAACTAGTCCTCCATCTAGTCTAGCATACTGTTTCACACGCTGGCCAACCAGTTGCCCTGGCAGCAAACAAGGTACAGAGGTCTTTCCCTGATGCTGCCTCCTAGCACTGTTATTTATAGGTTTGCTGCCCTTGCATATAGAGATTTCCTTAGCTCACCACAGCTAGTGGCCATTGGTGGACCTCTCCTCTATGAATCTGCCCCTTTGAAAGACATCTATGCTCGTGGCCATGACTACTCCATTGGCAATTAATTCCACAGTTTAATCACTCACTCTGTAAATAAGTATTTCCTTTCATCTCTCCTGAACCTGTTACCCATCAACTTCATTGGGTGCCCCCAAGTTCTAGTATTATGGAGAAGGGAGTAAAATCTCTCTCCAATCCACTTTTTCTATCCCATGCATCATTTTATAGAACTCTATCATGCCCCCCATGCCATCTTTTCTCTACACTGAAAAGTCCCAGGTCTCTCTAGCCTTTCCTCATAGGAAAAGTGCTACAACCCCTTGATCGTCCAGGTTGCCCTCTTCTATACTTTTTCCAGCCCTGCCATGGCCTTTATGAGATAGCACAACCAAAATTGCCACACTGTTCCAAATAAGTGTCTGGCACTGATATTTTTCTGCAACTTGTACAAAGGACAGTTTCAAAATCTGATCAGGGATCACATCTAGCTGTTAGCTGGATACCTTGTTCTGTTGCTGGCCCCAAGCTGCAATATCATGTGCTGTTGTCTGGGAGATTTGCAATATCATTTCATAACAAAACCCTACCCAGTGCCTTCATATGGAGCCATCAGATGGAAACCGCCTTAAAAAGTATAGCAACCGTTGAGTTACAGCAGTCAGCATGAGTTGAAGCTGTACCTGGATGGATAATCCACATATGGTCCAATTCACACAACATGGCAACCACTCATATCAGGTGCATTTCTAGGGACTCGTGTGTTGCTAATATGCACTGCTGGATGGCTCCTGCTCCACATTAATGGAATAGCAATGTAACATCCACAGAAGACTAGAGTTAGGCTGATAAATATAATCATTCCCTTTCCTCAGGGGATTCTGGGAATAGTAGTTCTGTATGTTGGACTAGAGAATGCTCAGAGGACCTCTTGGGAGCCTCCCACCAAGCTAACATTCCCAAGATTCTTTGGGGAAATCCATGGTAAACTGATAAAAGTTAGTCAGCGACTATTGTCTCCTTAGTAGATAGCAAGGGACATTAAGAATGAGCATCTGTATAGCAAAAACTGTTCCAAGTCAGAATGCATCCAGTGTAGTCAGGTAAATATGGAAGTGGAATGCCCCCATCCCCTCTCATGTCCTGCCCTCTACTTGTAAGGAAGATTGGAGAGATTAAGCTGTTTGCAAGCTACAGTTTTTATGTCAAGTAAGCAAACAAAATGGCTTGCTGCCAGCAATAGAACTGTGTCCAACTACCACCATAAATTTCCCACATTTCATAACAACTTTTTAACCTCCTTTTGTATTCCTATAAACTTTTATGCCCCTGGTCCATCTCATTCTGTTTCCCACAGTGGCTAACCCAGTGTACTACCTAGAATGTGGAGGTTCCATTTAGCCATCAAGGCTGATATCCATTGATCCATCTATCTTTCCTGAATTTATCTAATCACTCACTTGTACTAGTGGCCATGCTACATTATGTGGCAGGCAGAGCCAGTCAGTCCAGTAGGCATACGAAGGCAATCACCATCATGCCCCCAAGCTATAGGGGTACCAAGCCAGCATTTCTGAAGCATCGCAGTGTCATCCTCAGTTGGTAGACCACACTGAGCCACCTGGATGGTGGGCAGGGCCCAGGGCAGGATTAGGAAGCCAGGTGCCACCAGGCCAATGCTCACAGGCAGTGGGCAGGGTCATACCCTGTTGCCAGGTCCAGAACTGGCATTGTAAGGAAGTGTTTTCTTTTGTTCATACTGACAGTCATGTCTTGTGGGGAGCCATCTTGTTCATCCAATAAATGTTTCTCCACAAGTTATATGTAACCTATCACTTAGCTCACACCACATCTGTATTAGAACAACAGGATGGGCCTGAAATTATTCTTTTCAAATAAAATCCTGGCCAGCTTCATCACAAATATTTCCTCTCCCCGAGTAGCAATAAATGTAAATCTAGTTTGGATTAAGATCTGATTTGTAGATATATCAAATATTATGAGATTTTGGATTCATTCTTTGGGTAAAGCCAAACTTTAAGAATATTCATACGCTGTAATCTCCATCTTTAGAGCCTGATTTCATAAAAGCAGCAGCATATGTAAAAGGAATAAAAGTCAGTGCCATCCAATCACCTGACTCTCTGCTACCAGTTTACATTCTCCCAGTATAGGTCTAAGGCACCCACTGAACTCTATAGTGCAGGTAAATGCAATTGGGACACAGTTCAGAGTGGGGTTCCTACCTCTGGCATCTTCTGTGTAGTGGCTAGAGTGTTGGACTAGGTCTACAGAGACCCAGCTGTAAAACTAACCCTCCTTAAATTCCATTGGGTGACCTGGGTCCAGTTATTTTCTCTCAGCCTGACCTATTTTACATGGCTGTTTTGAAAATAAAACGGAAGCAGGGAGAACCATATTTGTTACTCAGAGGTTCTTGGAGAAAGGATGGGATTTTTACTAAACAAATAAATATTCTGGAGTCAAGTCCCATCTTCTAACGCTGCTACTTGCTCCATGGTGGGGGGAGACATGGTGCAGAAAATCTTGCATTTGAATATGCATAGCGGTAATATGATCCTTGGGGAGGGGGGAGATGATGGGTCATGAAGATGTACTGCATCACTCCCATACTCACTGCAATATACCTGACTTCTGTAGTCATAATGACAGGCATTTAAAAATATATACGGGTTTTTATATACATATATATATATACACACCAAACGATATATTTAAAAACTGGTTTTACAAAGCTGTGAATACTCTACTTCCCTGCCTTATATGTAGGCTGTTTTTCGCTTCATCCCTGAAAAGGATATCCTTAAGATATAGAAATAGTATCTGAGATGACCTGCCAGTTTTCTGAACTGCTGTAATGGTTATACTGTAAAGAAACTCTTGACAATGATGAATAACCTCTGAAACTTCAGAATCGTGGGCTTTGTTTATTTTGCCATCTTGTTGCATTTATGTCAAGTTTTTCACTTGGGGCTACGGTTGTTCTTTGAAAGCTGAACTGGTTCTCTGTCATTCAGAACTCTCTCTCCCCTGCTCCCCCTCTTCTCCTAGCCCACCCCCACTTTGTTTTCTGAGGCATTACATCGTAAAATGACGGCTTAAGATGCTGCAATTTCCAATTTGGACTTGAGCATTGATTACCCATCGCTTTGAAAAGAATGGACCAAGCCCCATTTTCTTCAGGGCTTTTCTCCAAATAGATTCCAAGGGTAGAGGGCTGTTCAGCTCAGTATGTGTGTGCTGCTGCATTGGAATTTTCTGTTCTGCATTGGTAGGCTGAATCTGTTTCTTTTTTTATTATTATTACCCTCTAACCATAGAAAATTTATTTTTCTTTGTTTAGCAACGAAGGCTCGCATTTGTTAAAAGTGTTTTCTACCTTCTCCCCAGACACAGCAGTGTTGGTTTAGTGCAAGACTTCAAAGTTCCCCCCGTCACACTGCTTACTCTTCACTACTGTGTTGGAATCCTAGAAAAGATACAACCCAGCTGTTCCATTCTGGTTTTAGACTGTGTTTAGTTTGGGTGAAGGAGCTCCAGAGTGGGTTTTATGCCAGGGTCAACCCTTGAACTTTATGGAACCATAATTTAAAAGAGTGTGTCTCTGACCATGTGCAGGATACACTCACTTGGGTCCCAAAGTCAATCTCAGCTAACTAAAAGCATTGCCATCAGTGAAATGGAACTTTCTTCTCTTTCCCCTCCTGCTACAGCCCAGAGTGATCTCCAAAATGCTTTTCCTGGAGGACATGAGACCCCATAAGAAGAGAATTAAAGATATATTATGGGAAAGGGTAATCAACAAAAATGGCCCAGTCTTCCATTAACGAAAATCTACCCTAAAAAAAACCCTGCCACTTATTTTTTATTTTCCTGGCAGGGGGATCCACGTGAGGAAAATCTTGCTGGCAGAAGGCTAGCAGCAGCTGAATTCCATTTGGGCTAACCTTGTTTTCCTGTCTTTGCAGGTGATTATCAAGTTTGGGTGTGTCCAGAGATGGGGCCAGCCTTTGGCTGCCAGAATCCACTGAGGGCAATGGCCCACTAGGAACTTTCTCTGTAAGTTAAATGGCCAGTCTGCCCCTGCTCTCTACTGATTAATCAAGCAGCTTCCGTTGATTGATCTGCTGAGTAAAAATTGCTGCATTGGGTTGGATCCAGTGCAGTATCCCCATGGGCACAGGGACTTCAGCCTGCAGAATGTGACTTTCTTGAATCTCCTCTTCAGTAGCAGCCTGAAATGTCCCCCTTGAAATCCTGCTCCTTGGGGAGAGAGGTTCCTCAGAACATGATTTCAGGGGAAAATTTTGGCTACTCTGGGAGGGGGTAGAAGTCCTGGAACCTGTGGAGGTGCTGTACTGGATTCAACCTCTAATCTGCAGTGTTTCCATGGGCCAGCAATAAATTACACCTAGATTATTTGTGCATCACTGCACTGAAGAATAAGGGATGTTTTCCCACAAGGCATTTCAGACTGCTCCATTTTACTTGATTTTATGGCTCAACTTGCTTTTAGTGGTGGTTTTTATTGGCATGTATTTATTACTGGCCTAGATTGTTCTGTTCCATTTTTATTGTTATGATTTGTTTGTATTGCTTTTGCAGTATGCTTGGTTTTGTGTAATTGTTGTGAGCTCCCTTGGGCAGGTCTGGAGGGGCAGTATACACATTTTCTAAATAAATAAATAATGAATTTATGCTCTGTCTTGGATAATTGAATGCATGTGTGAATTATCATTGTGTAGAATTATCTTTGTCCTAAAACAAATCAAATTGACTGAAAAATGTACCCAGCCTTCAATACATTACAAAGGATTGCTTGCCTATGTTTTTTTTCTAAGGCTTTGGTTAGTCTCACACTCAGTCACACACACACACAATTTTTTGTTAGAACATAAAGAACATGTTACCTAATTTCAGTGGGGGAAAAGGAGGGAAGCAAACAGTGCAGTGAAATGGACTGAAGATGCAGATCAAGTAGCTGGATTCAGCATGCTGAGATGCAAGAATTTTGGCCTTTGTATCACAGTTGGCTCTAAGACGACAACTTTCACTCACCCACACTGAACAAAGGTATGTTGTGCATGTAGATCTGGAGCCAAATTGCATAGCCATGGGAATAAACCCAGAGGGCAAATGGCATGGCAGCTTAAAACAACACAACACTGGACCTGAGGTTCCGACCAAAGGACTAATAGCCTCTTCTGATACAGTGGTGGTAATTAATATCTCAGTGATTTATGACAAGGAGCTCGACTCTTGCTGTGCCTGCTTACAGGGTGTGACTGGTGACCCAGAGTGTTTGCGGAATGGCTTGCTTTTTGGTGTCTGAGGAATGGATGATTCAGTAACTCTAAGAAGGCATCTCCAAGACAAAGGGAATTTGGTCTCTCACCTTGATGAAGGCAAAATCTCCTGGTGGGCGAGCGTCAGATGGCATTCACATCTGAGGTCTCATATTCTTAGGGAGATCAAGCACAGGTACTGGTGTATGATCAGTACAACACGTGGGAACTGGGAAGGGCCGTGAATTAGTGCAACAGCCTTTGCTGTGAGCCAGCTATGGCAGTCAAGGGACTAGTTGACTGGGTTTAATCCAGTTGACTAAAGACAGCCAATGACATCCTTCCATGCTTTAAGGCCCCTGGATTAAGTTGCTTAATTATTTTTAATATGGCCCCTTCGCTCAACAATGTTTTAAGTATGTGAGGCTGCCAGCTTCACAGGTGATGCAGCCAGGAGGCTGGAACATGAAGCGATGGACCTTGAGCCTGTGCAAATTCTGCAAGGTTATATAAAGGGTTGCAGGTCTGGGTTTTCTTACTGGGTGCTCCCCAGAATGACCTCCCTCCACCTATACACACACATACACAGACCTTTATTGGTATATGTCAGGTTACAGAAAAAAAAACAGAAACAGATAAAGAGGTAACAAGGAGAAATAAGTCAATCGTATCCACCTATACACAGGTGGGGTACTTTGGTTCTTACAGTCCGTCTCTATCATTGCAGTGTCAGTCATGCAAAGAGCTGATCTGTTCTCATTACAGAGGTCTACTGTCACTTACTAAACAGCGTTATACCCTTATAAACTATCTGAATGGGTTTAGAATGGTGTAACCCCACTTAGGATGTTGCTGTTACTGTTAAGCTATCATACCAACCCTAGCTTTATTTTCAGTCTCCAATTATTATTTTTTTTATTGACTCTCCTAAAAAGGAGAGAGTTTATTCATTTTTCATATAAGAAAGAGGAAGGTATATAGTGGGATAAAGAAAATTTTGGGTGATCTTATTATTAGTATGTTAGTCTTTTATTAGTAATACACAAATCTTCTTTTGGCTTCTTCTGCGAGTTGTCAATCGTCTTTCATCTTTATCTGTTAAGAAAAAATAAAAATAAAAAAACTGTTAATAGATTAGTAGTGTCCCTCTGGTTTTTGTTAGTAAAGTCTTTTTCATGTGCTTTCCGAACTCATCTTCATGGTCTGGGCAGCCTCCCTTTCACGTCTCTCAGGTTATATGAAGGACCCTTCCCTGCTCCTTTGTCCTCCAGGACCCTTCCCTGCTCCTTTGCCCTCCGATCCGCTGTCTCTGTCGCTGTCCATTTCCTCCCATGTGGCGAGTGCTGTTTCCTCCTTGCTGGTGTGCCTCTTCAAAAAGTCTTGAGCTTTGAAAATGGAGTCAATCTTCTCCCTTTTATCTTTAAACTTGAAAGTGAGTCCTTCTGGAATCAACCAGCGATAATTAATTTGATGGTTCTGCAAGAATAAGGTCAGTCCTTTATATGCTTTCCTTTTCATTCGAATTTCAAATGGAACATCTTTCAAAATTCTAATTGTCTGCTCTCCAATCTTCATAGGCGTTGATGAAGATGCTTTTAATATTTGATCCCGAACTTTCTGCTTTGTAAACTTGACCACCACTTCTGCCGGCAGGTTATTCAACCTTGTAAAGTTGGAATAGGCTCTGTAAATCAGATCCATTTCCTCGCTCATTTTTTC
>NW_015170920.1:572822-590356 GCF_001447785.1 Gekko japonicus | reverse complement strand
GGAAGCCTTCAGTCTCCAATTATTAACCTATAACTCTGGAGACCAGAAGTCATAAGCAAGGAGGGGAGTCAGGAAACAAGGCTGCCAGGGGTATAGCATCAAGGCTTAGCTTGTGTGGATCCCCCCCTTGGCCGCGCATGGGCGAAACGACTTCGGGAGCATTCCGAACATGCATCCGCCATTCGCGAAGTCCAAACTGGAAGCCTTCAGTCTCCAATTATTAACCTATAACTCTGGAGACCAGAAGTCATAAGCAAGGAGGGGAGTCAGGAAACAAGGCTGCCAGGGGTATAGCATCAAGGCTTAGCTTTTGTTTCCCTTCCTGTCTACAGGACAGCAGAGGCACAAACAGAAGAGCAAGGGCCAAAGGTCTTGGCTTGTAGCCCATGGCTCCTGAACGAACCCACTCACTGGATCCAGAATCTGCCTAGGATAGGGGTGTCAAACTCATTTGTTATGAGGGTCAGATCTGACATAAATGAGACCTTGTTGGACCAGGCCATGGGAGTCATAAAATGTAATGCCAGGTAGCGGAGATATAGACTTTATAAAGGACACAGACAAACACAATTAAAGATTTTAAAAACTTTAAATAAAACATGCTTAAAACACTAGCACTTTTGCAATATTTTGTCTATTTAACAGTCTCTGATAACTGACACCTCTTGCTCTGAATTATTGAATCAAAATGTCTGTGCTGTAGCAATCTTGAATATGCTGTGTGTATCTGTAAGCTGCAAACCTACATTTGATTTATTGACACTCATTACAGAAATCTCATGCTCAGTGTTCCTAGCCTAGGACCCAGGGGAAAACATAAAATGGCTGGGCATTGCAAGCTTTTGTAACCCCATGGGGTTTTCAAGGCAAGTGATTAACCAGATGTGGTTTGCCATTGCCATCCTTTGCAAAGTCTTCCTTGGTGGTCTCCCATCCAAATACTGATCCTGCTTAGCTTCTGAGATCTGATGAGATCACACTATCCTATACTGTTCCACACCCCACAGTGGCTCTTAGTATTGGTGGAAAGTGCTGCCAAGTCACAGCCAACTTATGGTGACATCATAGGGTTTTCAAGGCAAGAGATGTTCAGCGGTGGTTTGCCATTGCCATCCTTTGCAAAGTCTTCCTTGGTGGTCTCCCATCCAAATACTAACCAGGGCTAAGCCTGCTTAGCTTCCAAGGTCTGATGGGATTGGGCTAGCCTGGGCAAAATTGCAGCTTCAGTTCAGTTATGATGTTTTTGAATATCAATTTAAAATCAAGAAGAAAGCATAAATATGTACACAGTAACTTAATACAGTTTAAATGGTGTAATCTATATCTAATGATAAAAGTTAGGAGGTCATCTCAATTCCAGTGTGCTGTCTTGGAAGGGAATCCATTTAGTTCTGTTGACTAAGTTCCAGGTAAAAATGATTAGAAGAACAACTACTTCAATACAGAAAGTATTCAAAACACCATAGTTTTGTTCTCCAGTTTATCACTCTTCCATTTTGTGTATTTTATCTTATCTAGGTAAATTATAAATTCTAGAAGCCAGTTTTGGGGTACCAGCCATTTTTGTTTTCCTTCTGTTTCATTCTCAGAATGGAAAACTGAGGAAATTCTGGTAAGGTCAGGTAAATTGCCCAAGTCCATGTCTAATTAATAGTAATATTTATATTTTAAAGAATCAATAGTGGTGCTTGACCTCAGTGTACAATTTAAGCTATTACTACATCACTAAATATGAAATGAACTATAATACATTTGAGAGGCAAACCACTTATATTGAACTCAGTTAATACAGATGAGCATCTTTTATTATACCAAATGAAAGCGGTGTGGTTCAATTTAAATACTACAAATAATGAAGGGTACGTTGAAAGATTTTTCCATAGTTAATTTACTGAAGAGCACTGAGGAGGCTAACCGGGGCCTTCAAGATGCATTATCCCTTCCCAAGGAAGAAAAACGAACGTTTCCAAGAGAGAGACTGTGCAATTTGAACTTATGATGAAAATAGATCACTAATGTATTCCAAATATAGCACTTATAGCATATACAAGGCACTATAAATTGGGGTAGGAGAATAAAAGCAGTCTACAAAGCACAATAAAAGGAATTTTATTTCAGCTGCAGGACGCCAGCTGGTATCTGTATTGCAAGCACAGGGATCTTTAACACGGAGCATGCTAAACATTCAAAGGCTACCATTTGCTCAAGGGTATGAGATGACCTTTTGACTCATGGATTCCCCCCTGCTCTCACATATGCTAACATACAATTTGAGCTGTTCTATTGACTAGACTGGGGTTACTCATGAGTAACTCTTCTTGTGACAAAAGAATGAAGCTCAATTGGTTTTTTTAAAAAAATCCAGAATTTCTCCATTACCATCTTTCAGCTGATGAATCAGTTGGCTACTGGATGGACGAGGACTCACCAGCACTTCATGTCTGCTTATTTATTTAGAATATTTCTGTCCCACAACTCTGAAAACCTTTCCTAATGCAGCTAACAAGATGAAAGAATTTCTATAAATACTCCAGTTAGTTTCAAACAATTATAAAATGATTTATATAATTCCAAAAATAAAATTCTCAGCAGTAAGACAATCCATGAAAGCAGTTTTTAAAAATACAGAGAGCATAGCGTAGAGTGGGGGTTAATACCAAAGGTGGGTAAAACATTATCTAAAAGCCAGGGTGAAGAAGAGGAGGAGGAGGAGGAGGAGATTGGATTTATACCTTGCCCTTCACTCGGAGTCTCAGAGCAGCTTACAAACTCCTTTCCCTTCCCCTCCCCACAACAGACACCCTGTTTTTTTTTTGAGGAGGAGGAGGAGGAGGAGGAGGAGGAGGAGGAGATTGGATTTATACCTTGCCCTTCACTCGGAGTCTCAGAGCAGCTTACAAACTCCTTTCCCTTCCCCTCCCCACAACAGACACCCTGTGAGGTCGGTAGGGCTGAGAGAGCTCTGACAGAACTGTCCTTGAGAGAACAGCTCTGACAGAACTATGGCTTGCCTAAGGTCATCCAGCAGCTGCAAGTGGAGGAGTGGGGAATCAAACCCGGTTATCCCAGATTAGAGTCTGCTCACTTAACCACTACACCAAAAGAGTAAACTCTTCTCCTGGCACCAACGAGTCAAGTTTGGTGCCATGCAAACTTCAAGGGGACATTCCATGTCCAAGGAGGCACTACTGAGAAACTTTCTGCTGACTATTTTAGTTGGTAATAGGGTTGCCAGGTCTCCCCTGGCCACCAGCACTGGATGGGGGGGGGAACAGGGTTGCCAGATCCAGGTTGGGAAACTCCTGGAGATTTGAGAATGGAGACTGGGGAGGACACAGAGCTCAGTGGGGTCTGCCCTCCAAAGCATCCATTTTCTCCAGAGGAACTGATCTCTATAATTTGGAGATGAGCTGTAATTCTGGGGGAATTAAGCAGGACAGTACAAGAGAAAGTGGTCCTGCAGCTACTGAGGCCCTCAGCTCTTTGGGGGTTTAAAGATGAGGACAAGCACTAGTAAGAGACAGGAAGGCAGTACAGATCTTCCAGCACAAGGAGTGATAGGAGGACCCTGTATCCAATCCCCAACGGCAATCTGGCTGACACATGCTGGACCAACAGAAGTTTCTGGAGACTCTTCAAAGGCAGCTCCAGGTATTGTCTTCAGCTTAGTGCATCTTTTCATCTTTCTAAAAAGGATTTTCTAGGATTAATTCCTGATCATTAATCTTATTCTGGTTTCCAGTTTAGACATATCCATGAGATAATTCCTATTCTGGTTCCGTGGTCTTCAGAGCCAGCCTTGCAAGAATGAATAGTTAAGCTAGCAACGATGGTTCCTAACAATGTCTGCGAAGAGAAGAGGAAAATCCATGGCAGACATTAGTTTCTGAAGAATGCTACCTGTATTGTTGGTTTTGTGACAGTGGTTTAAATTATCCTTTTTCTATATAAGCAGAAGATAGTTTGTGGCTTGCTCCTAACATCTAACAATCTGCCACACCTTAAGGAATTTGTATTTTAGTTTTCACCTATTGCATTGTTTATTCATTCATTTTTTTAATTTATATTTTATTTATAGTCCACCTTTCTCGGTGAGACTCAAGGCGGATTACACAATGTAAATCAGTGAGGTCAACAAAGTCTTATGCTGTCTGATCACATTCTTTTATATCCTGTAATCCACCTTGAGCCTCAGCAAGAGTATGAAATAAATAAATAAATGTGCTGATGCTAGAAGCCTGGGTTATTCCTTACTTTTCAGAGCACACATGAATGATGAATTATGATGTATTTTTCCTCCCCTTATAAAGGACTTCTGCAGTATCTTTGCCATAGGATTCCCACTGCAATGGAGCTCTATATACTGCCTTATGCCAAGGACAGTTTAGCTGCCTGGACTGGCTGTGTGTGAGCAAAGTAAACTGGGCAGCCCTAGCAGATTGAGACATGGCAGGAGCCCAGCTGGATGGGAAGGCAAAAGAGGGGAAATGATTTATTTATTTATTTATTTATTTATTTATTTATTTATTTATAATGAACATTTATAGATCACACTTCTATGAGTGCACAGAGCTCAGGGTGGTGAACAACAGTAGAAATATTAATATATTATTAAAACCCAATTACAACAATTAAATAAAAGTTACTAAAACATTCTAAGATGGCTCTGAAACTTCAGAATTCCAAAGTGTGTTACCGTCTTGCAGGAGAGGTAGAGGAAGCAGAATAGGGGGAGGGGGAAGGGAATGCCAGGTAGGATGGTACCTGTCGCTGTGCTCAACCAAACGCCTGGCAAAACATTTCTGCCTTGAAAGCCCTGTGGGACTGCATTAGGTCCTGCAGGGCGCAGATGTTATTCGGCAGAAAGTTCCACTGGGGGGAGCCAGGGCAGAGAAGGCCCTGGCTCTGGTCGAGGACAGCCAGACATCTTTTTGGCTGGGGATGACAAGTTGTTCTCTGCAGAGCGTAAAACTCTTCAGGTGATACACCAGAGGAGGTGGTCCCAAAGATACGTGGGTACCAGACCACACAGGGCCTTAAGGGTCAATACCAAGAAAGAAATAAGGAAGAAACATAGCCTACAGAAAATAAAAGTGCTGCTGATGAGCAAAGTGGGCAGTGGATGACAAGTGGAAGATGAGGGTTCTGTAGTGTGTCATCCTCTTTCAGATTACTTCTCTGCTTTCTACCTATGGGAAAATGTTTGCTCCCCAACACCCCTCCAGAGTTTGTTTTCCATGAACTTCAGTGAGGAATGGTTTGTGTCCCTGGGATATAGTGCATTGATTCAGTGGAAACCATGAGTTAGATCCAGCCACCAACTTTTCTGCTGGTAAAAATAAGAAGGACCTCCAAAGAATCACCTTTTGGTCACCAAAGAAGGCTTTGCTGAGCATCATAATTGAACCTGCACAGACAAAAGCCATGTGGGATGGTGGCTGTAGTATGGAGGGAAATGGCTGAGACTAAGTCAGAAAGCTGGCCCACCCAACCTTGTGTGTTTGACTAAGCTAAATTATACTACCTTCCTAGTAAATTTCAAAACCTGCCCACTGTATGCATCTCTCTCAGCTGGAATGTTGGCCCGGGGGAGAGGGAGAATGCTTAATGATTGGCAACAAAATATTTACTTCGATGGGCTAGATTAGGGATGTGAGGAGAAATTTTGCCTCTGCTACAGATATGTGCTATGGATAAGACCTTCCAGGAGAAGGGCATTCTACATCCCAGACAGACAATACAGACTATCTCATCTTCATATATTTTAAATAAATTGTAGTAGTTTTACAGATGGTGATCATGCAGTAAACAGTCTTCTGTAGTGTTCACCTCTTGTTGAGAACTCCATTGCTAACTCAAGCTCCTATGGCGCTAATAGCTATGGATCACTTCACATGTTACATTATTAGATGTTTACCCAAGACCAGATTGATGCGTTATTTGCATTGGACTTCTTCCTCTCTACAAAGTCCATTTACCTCTGTGTGATGTGAAAAATGGCTGATTATTATTAAGGGCTTTCATCACCACCGCCATCATTTACTTCATCACTACCACCATCACAGTTCTGCAGGGCCTGCAAGACCGAGCTCTTCCACCAGGCTTTTAACTAGGAGCTGTTACCACTATCAATAACAACTGAAACCTGTAGAGCCTGGTCCCCGGTTGGTTACTGACAGCCTGTGCTGTCATATCTGAGGAAGATCAGTGACCTGTATACTTAAACAACCTATGGAATGCACTTGTGTGGTAACGCCATTGATATAACATCAAATAATATAGCTAGCACTTTAATATTGTAAGAACATAACAGACGCCAATGTTGGATCAGGCCAAAGGCCCATCCAGTCCAACACTCTGTGTCACACAGTGGCCAGAAATACCAGTGCCATCAGTGGGGCCAGGACATTAGAAGCCCTCCCACTGTTGACCCCCCCCCCCAAGCACCAAGAAGACAGAGCATCACTTGCCCCAGAGCCCCTATCTATACCTTGTGGCTAATAGCCACTGATGGACCTCTGCTCCATATGCTCATCTAATTCCCTTTTGAAGCCGTCCATGCTTGTAGCCACCACCACTTCCTGTGGCAGTTTTAATGAACTGTTTTAAAATGTTTTTGGAAATTCTGATTGTTGTTATGTATTTCACCCTGTGTAAGCTGCCCTGAGCCTGCTCCGGCAGGGAGGGCAGGGTATAAATCAGAAAAATAAATAAATAAATTACTGGTGATGTGGGCCATTTCCAACAATTCAGTTCTGTGGGTTCCTACAGAATGGTGGTGGTGGTGGAGGGGAAATAGGAACATTCCACCATTAAATAGGTGGATTTGAGAATGTGGTTAATATGGGGGTGGGGGTGGAAAGAAACAGAAACTAGAAATAGAAAAATATCAGTTTGGTAATAGACCTGGGTTACTTCTGTGTCATGTATGAAAGGACCCCATGAAGACATTTGTAAGTTATTATACATACCATCCTTGGTAGTAAAATGCAGGCGTCTACATAAGACGCTATTCATCATTCAAGCTTGCCTTTAGTCATAGTTAGGCTGACCATAATAATAACTTTTGTGGTAAGCATAAGCATTGTAATGAGATCTTGCTCCTAATAAGAAACCAAAGAACCCATTGTTGAGAAATGATCTAAAGAACAATTGACAAACAAAGTAATTTCATCTCCTCTTCTAATGCACTCAGCGTTTGCCATCAATAACATACTCCTAATTAACTGTAAGTTTAAAAGTTTTTTCCCCTTACCACATGGGTAAGCAATCTCTTGGAGTAATATAAGGGTTGTCAATTATTCTTTTATGTTCAAAACCCCCTATATTGTACTGTAGGTCAATGAGAAGCCACAAAAGGTGAGGATTGTTCAATACTCATGGCCTAAGGTCTGCAGAAATTTCCATAATATAAAAATGGATTCTACCGGGACAAGAATGCTAAACTGCAATACTACTCCAGGCTATCAGTATTATGTTGCCTTGTGTGCCATAAAGATTTCTAATAATTTTTTTTCAAGAAGGGTTTTTTGAAAAGGAAAACAAACACTGCTGTTGTCACAAAAGCATTATCACTGCAGTAGAACCCCTGCCATTAAATTAGCCACATATATCTTAGAATGTATTTTCATGATGGGAAGAATGAGCAGTTTTTAATATTTACATGTTATGTATTTTTTAAAATGAAATAAAAGTGAAGGAAGGGTTTATCCTACCAGCGTACCATGTTAGGACAGGAGGAAGGGTTCTCAAACTGCAAAAGCCTCATATTGGATATATTGCCAGGGTCATGCCAGATATTAAATCCATCAAAGACCTTCCTGTAGCTGAGCCAAGGAGATCCCAGGTTGAGATGCCAACTTCCAGCCCTCGATGTTGTGCCATTAACATCAAGACCACTTGTGAAGAACTTGGGTGTGTATCTAGATGCCTCCCTTTCAATGGAGGCTGAGATCACAAATGTTGCCAGACTGGCATTTTTCCACCTGTGCCATGTCAGGCAACTAGTTCCCTTCCTGTCTCACCCTGACTTAGCCACAGTGATCCAGGCAATGGTCACCTCCAGACTAGACTACTGTAAGTCACTCTACACAGGGCTACCCTTGAGACTGACCCGGAAACTCCAACTGGTCCAGAATGCGGTGGCACGTGTGCTTACAGAGCCCATACACAAACAGTGCTACGCCAGCTGCACTGGCTCCAAGTTGAAAACCGGATCAAGTTCAAGGTATTGGTTTTAACCTTTAAAGCCCTACACAGTCTGGGGCCAACATATCTTTAGGCCCGTCTTTCCTGGTATGCACCCCAAAGAGTACTACGCACTATGGATAATAATCTCCTAGAGATCCCCAGCCCAAAAAGCATTAGTTTAGCTTCAACCCAAGCCAGAACCTTTTTGGTTCTGGCCCCAGCCTGGTAGAATGCTCTTCCAAATGAGATCTGGGCCTGAGGAATCCGATGCAGTTCCACAGGGCCTGCAAGACAGAAATGCTGGGCTAGACCCACAGGTAAGGCAATGAAGTTTCCATTTGAATTGGCCTCCCCCAGCCCCTTCTCCACCATCTACCTCATCATTATATCAGTTTTTAATCTATTGGCACACAGGCTGCACAACCTCACTTGGATAACTTATGCTACTTGTGCCTGATATTGCCAACTGATTTTACATTTAAACCTATTGTTGTGATAATCATTTTTAATAATTAATTCATGGTATTGTTTTAACAGTGTTGTTACCCGCCCTGAGTAGGGTTGCCAAGTCTATCTTTGCCGGGAGCAGGGGGCTCCCGGCCGGCGCGCGCGCTGCATGCACGTCACCCGGAAGTGACGGGAGGACGCCAGGCACGCTGAGGGCGGGGCCACGGCCATACAAGGGAAAACCATAGAGTTTTCTCTTGTATGGCCGTGGCCCCGCCCCGAGCGTGCCTGGCGTGCCCGCGTCACCTCCGGATGGCGTGCACATCGGGGTGGAGTTCCCCTCGGGGCCCAATCCGGCGGTGCTGGGGAACGGGCCTCTGGGGTGGGGGTTTCCCCGCCCCCCGGGGGGACTTGGGATCCCTAGCCCTGCTGTGCTATAAAGTAAAATTAAATAAAGTAAAATTAAATAAAATGGATCGGACAGGAAAGTTCATGTGCCTTCTGCTTTCATAAATTATATATAATCCTTGTTACCTAATCCATGAAGGTGGTTCCTTTAGCATTTCTAAGTTTAGCTTCCAGTATTAGAGAATAAATTTTATTTATTTCCATGTTTTGTTTTTCCATTTTCATCATCACCCAGTCATTCACCAATATGCATCATGGTTTTTACAAAATCTTTGCTTTTTTCTGTCATCACATGTGTATAACTGGCTATATATGTAACAAGAGCTGACCAGTAGGAACACCTTTGAGGCCCAGACAGCCAATTAAACATCAACACAGATGCACCAGAGTGTAGCACCACTTGTGCCAGTGTAGTAGTCCTCTGGTCATTTCATGAAGACTTAAAAACCCAACGTGGAGCAGGAAGGGAAGAAAAGAAAGCTCTGTGGCATAGATAGAAGTAAGCCTGCCACAGAACAGAAACCCTGTTCACCAGGAGATTTGGAGAGGGAGAGAATGCCATCAGTAGAAAAGGACATATTTGATGGGGGCTGCAGGGACTAGGTCAACCCTCTTGAAGGCACCCCGATGTTGTATGGCAACAGGACAATAGGTGGCAGTTTTTTGGGAAATTTCTTCCATTATCCCCACCATTCTGCAGATCAACCTTATTTGAACTTGCCTGCTCTATCCAATGGTGGACTTCTCCTTAAAGTCAAATATAAAGTACTTACAACTGATGATAAGGTCAATCCTGTTCGCACTTTGCAGGCAGAGGCATGACCCAGGTACTCCTTTCCCTGCGATCAGACTTGAAACCCCTTAAATTCTATGTTTTTAAATACTGTTCTTTTGGGGATAATGGAGAGTTGTCAGGGCCTGCAAGAGGTATCCTTGGATATCAAAGCTGGGAAAGGAATTTACATGGAGTCTACTCATGTCTTCTACCACTCGTGGGTTAAATAAGACACTTTTTTTGGCTTTGGGTAAGGCAGCATATATGGTCTACTATATACCTATTACCACCTGTAAATTCATCTAGTTCATCACAAAGGTTTTCAGTATTTCCTTGAGCATGTAGTTTTCTTTACATTTGCCTTTATATTTGCATATCAATGTTTGCATCATTTGATTTTTTCAAGACCAGAAATGTGTGTTGTTGTTAGTGGTGGTCTAAGGGGAGAATGCTTGGCAAGTGCAGATTCTGGGAGGAATTACATATTTCCTTCCAGTAGTAACTATTGACATCATAAAAGTAGAGGGATCTGGTCAGATGGTAAGACATAATGCAGACCAGGCTGCTGTGTTTCCATCTTTGGAATTAGTGGAAAGTCATCACATGACCTTTACAACTAGTGATACAGTGAATCATCTTCTACTCTGCAGGTTGAAGGTGTGACCTTTTGAAGAAGGTCTTGGCAATAAAAGTTCCAGAGCCTCAGCTTTAGACTTGAGAAATGTTAGAATATTTCACATCAGAATAACCAAATCTAGGGAAGCAAAGAGTCAGGGGGATAACTAATGTATCTGCACTTGTGGATGGAGCTATCTTCTAAATAGCAAAGCATTTGGAAAATATCACTTGCTTTTCCCCATAAAGTTGACAAGCCCATAGCTGCTTTGCAGATTAATTTGTTTCTTTATGATGTGATTTCCTAATACAAACACCTTTAAATCTAATACCCAGTCTTCCACTACTCCCCTTGTGGAAATGAACAATGTGATTGTATCTTAGTTTGTTCAGAGGTAGTAGAGATATTCCTGGAAATGTTACAGGACATTGTTTTTAAAAAGCATCAAGAATGAACTAATAACTGGGGATGCAATGGTATAGTGAATCTACCTGCTTATTACTTGTATATTAATATTGATTTTAAAACAATTGCACATGTCCAATTGATTGTCCAAAGCAGCATATATATATATATATATATATATATATACACACACACACACACACACACACACACACATATACATATATATAAATTACACTATACAGCTGGCTCGCAACCAACAAATCACAGAGATTTTGTCTAATGACAACATGAATAAATAAATCACAGTCACCATCATGTGTCTTTTGTATTTTCTAGCTTGGACTCCATTTAAACTGGGAACTGCACCTGGAAATCGTTACTTCCCTGCCGTTCAACAATCCTGAGACCCTCCATTGGACAGACACATTGATTTGCCCACCCAGAAAGACATTTGCAAATTAACATCAACCATCTGGGAATAGGTTTCATAGAAGAAACTTGACTTAAAAAAAAATCAAAGAGGAGCCCATGTGTTGAAGCAGGTTACTCAGAACAAGGGATGGTAACCCCTTTAAATGGATAAGAATACAGGGAACCTCCCCAATCAGTAAGCAGATTGTCATACCAACAATTTAAGACAGATGCAGTATCTTTTCTCCCCAGGCAAGCTTTATCTTTCAAAGCCTTTCTCTTTCCCTGCCTGCTGTATAAAAAGAGGATTTTTCCTCCGCATGTACAGTCCCAAAGGAAAGTTTGTTACTGAATGCTGAGTGTTCCTCTTTAGTTTAAATTAATTAAATGACACAGTTATCTATTGTATGAAATAAATGGGAATCATTTTACATCATATATTGTATGGAGTGATTAGAATGTGTGATCTTTCTGGAGGAATACTGGAAAACAATGTACTTGAGCTTGCTGGAACATGCCTTAAGAGCATTCAGAAATGTCTTGCAAGGCCTTGTTAGCAGGAAGGGCACCGTAATCCATCATGGCTTAATAACAAACATGACAAATGTATAATCTGGAGTCATGTACAACATTGTAAGTGTAATTTGTATGTGACTAATATTTCATCTAGGAGCTGCGGTGGCTCAAGTGGTTAAGACGCTGAACTGCAGGCTGTGGAAGGTCAGTAGTTCAGCAGTTCGAGACCCGAGTTGCCGCATGATGGAGTGCACTCCCGTCTCTAGTTCCAGCTCCTGCCAACCTAGCAGTTCGAAAGCAAGAAATTGCAAGTAAATAAATAGGTACCACTTTGGTGGGAAGGTAACAGCGTTCCGTGCGCCTTGGTGTTTAGTCATGCCGGCCACATGACTACGGAAACGTCTTCAGACAGCGCTGGCTCTTCGGCTTTGAAACGGAGATGAGCACTGCAACCCTAGAGTCGGACTCGACTGGCTTTCAAGCAAGGGAACCTTTACATTTACCTTTAATATTTCATCTAAACCAGGTGTCAGTGGCCAACATGGGTGCAGTATGCTATCCAAAAAGAAATACTAACCTAGTGCCAAGGGTAACATTTATGAATTGTCAAATGAACTATACAACTTTGTTAACATGTTCAGTCTGGGCTAAATTAATTGTACGATTCTTACACGAGATGAGGTCCATTAACTATTTTGAGTAAAAAATTTCGACAGTGCTGATCAGCACTGTGGAGGGGCTGTGGCTCAGTGATAGAGTGGATGCTTGGCATGCAGAAGGTCCCAGGTTCAATCCCCGGTATCTCCAGTTAAAAGATCTGGCAGTAGGTGACGTGAAAGTCCTCTGCCTGAGACCTTGGAGAGCCGCTGCCAGTCTAAGTAGACAACACTGACTTTGATGGACCAAAAGTCCGATTCACTATAAGGCAGTTTCATGTGTTCACCATCCATTTAAATTTTAAAGTTTTTAAAGGTTGGGGGTTTTTTTGTATACTTTGCAAATGCATTCTCTCTGTGATTTAAATCACTGTTGGGATGCAGCCAAATCTAGTTGATTTGTAGAGTCATGCATTGTCCCGTGTACAGGGTGATCCCCAATGACCAGGAAGGAGAGAGAAGCAGCATCTTGCAGAATACATTGATTCCAAGGAAGAAGTAGTCATGAGAAATAGTGGCACAAATCTGGATTAGTTTTTAAGAAGTCACACAATCCCAAAAAAGTTCTTCCTCACAAAAATCACTAGTTTCACCTTGAAAACTGAGAGAGGAGATGATTCATTACATATAATATTATTGTTTTTTCTAAAGATTTATTGATGGGTTCCCATAACTCTGATATTTTACTCTAACAAGAAGGGGGACCCGTGATACTCACAGGGGGGAGCTCCATGCGGAGGAGGAGGAAGCAGCCGCAGGTAAGCCTTCTCTCCCCCTGGCACCAACAGTGAGGCCCGTGCGGCTCCCACCGAGTCCGCCAAGCCTTCTCCCCCCCCAGCACCAACAGTGAAGCCCGCGTGGTTCCCAGCCACCAGACCCACTAAGCCTTCTCCCCCCGTCCCCCCGGCACCAATGGCAAGGCCTGCACGGCTCCCACTGGGTCTGCGAAGCCTTCTCCCCCACACCAACGGTGAGACCCACATGGCTCCCGCCAGGTCAGCCAAGCCTTCTCCCCCCCCCGCACCAATGGTGAGGCCTGTGCTGCTCTCGCCGGGTCCACCAAGCATTCTCCCCCACCCCCCCAGCACCAATGGCAAGGCCCGCATAGCTCCCAACGGCAGCAGTGGCGAGGCCTGAGTGGCCAGCCCACCAAGCCTTCTTCTGCCCCCCCAGTGGTGGCTGCGGTGGTGAGGCAATTCTCAGAACATTCTCTGTGCATGCGCAGGGAACACTCTTTTACCTTTGGGAGGGATTTAAGTATCCCCTCTATAGTTTTTTTAATAGATTTTAGATTTTTCTGCACATCTGGGGATTGCCCGAAATATGCAGGAAAATCTCTTTGCTCCCTAGGTGCCCCCAATGTGTGGATTTAGATATCTACACGCAGGGGGCACATTGGCTATTAGTATATAGACAAGGGGTGGACCCACGATACTCGCGGGGGGGAGGCAGAGGAGGAAGCAGCAGGAGGAGGTAAGTACCCCTCCATCCTGCCGGTTCCCCCCATGTCCTCCACCCCCCTTGATCTCCCCCCCATTGCCGCTCCCCCCGGCTCCTCGCTGCTCTGGGCCCTCCTCCCTGCTCGCCGCTTCCCTCCCAAGCGGCGCCGGCTTTTTCTCCTCCCCCCCCGGCTCCGAAGGGAGGGCCAAGTGGCAAGCCACTTGGCCCTCACCGCTCTGCCCCCCCTCCCTGTTCGCCGCTTGCCGCTTCCCTCCCAAGCGGCGGCGGCGGCTTTTTCTCCTCCCCCCTGGCTCCGAAGGGAGGGCCGAGTGGCGAGCCGCTCTGGCCCCCCCTCCCTGCTCGCCACTCGCTGCTTCCCTTCCAAACAGCAGCGGCATTCGCAGAGCGTTCCCTGCGCATGCGCAGGGGACGCTCTGTGAGTTTTGGGGGGATTTAAACATCCCTCCGATGTTGTTTTCCAGATTTAGGATTTTTGTGCACACGTGGGGACTGCCCCACGTGCGCACAAACCTCTCCCTCCCCCCCAGGTCCCCCCGATGTGCGGATTTAAGCATCCGCACACCAGGGGGCGACTTGAGAATTAGATATATAGATAACAGTGCTCTACAATATTGTGTCTGTGGCACTTGCCAATGGGTTTTCTAGTGACCAATGGTTCTTTGACAAAGCATCTCTTCTGGAAAGCAAAGAGCCAATTCTGGCTTTCCCCCATTCATTGGAACAGGGGGTGCCCTGAGGAATCACCTTTCTGGCCCTAGGGGACACCCATTCAGTAACAGCAGGCTCCACCATAGGAGAATACTTAACTTGCAACCTCCCAACATTTTGTGATTACTCCTAGCACCCAATGGCAAACATTTTGTGATAGACCATTGTGGCAGCCATTTTTGGAGTGGTGCCCACTCCCTGTTCTCAAAATTCCAGAAGCACCCACAGGCTCAACCCTATCAGGGTTCATTCCTACATCTGTCTTCCCATATTGATGACAGATAATGAACACCATTTTTGGAGACGGGGAACAAATACTTTCTACCAAATGGCATCTTAAACGTTTCCCTTCAATCCAAACATATGGAAAACCTGATCCAGAGCTCTGTATATTATTTAGTACAAGAAGGGGGGACCCACGATACTTGCGGGGGGGAGAAACTCCATGGAAGCAGCTGCAGGTGAGCCTTCTCCCCTGCCCCTCCCATCCCAGGCACTCACGGCGAGGCCCGCGCCCCTCCAAGCCTTCTCCCTCCTCCCCCTCAGCACCCACAGTGAGGCCTGAACTCGGCCTGCCAAGCTTTCTCCCTCCCTCCTCCCCTAGCGGTGGTGGCAGTGGCAACGCCTGGCCGGCCTGCCAAATTTTCTCCCTCCCTCCCTGAAAAGTATGCAGACGGACAAGTGATTTCAGCTTAGCGTACTTTATTAGATCAGGAACAAGACAAAGTAACCCGCTCGCAGCTGGTTTATATGTACAACAACCCCGCACCCAAAACACACCCACACACAAGTGATTGGCTATTTACAGTGGCCGAGAGTTCCATAGGCTCTCGACTGGGAGCCTAGCCTGCCGATAGGTGCCGGCTAGGATCCGCTTGTCCCATTGTTACTGGGAGCGAAGCTTGGTCGCTTCGCATGACCGCGTGGTGAAATGGCCACGCACGTGGTCTGAGATGGATACATTACACTCCCCCCCGCCGGCGGCAGTGGCGGTGAGGCCTGGCCGGCCTGCCAAGCTTTCTCCCTCCCCCCTTCCCCCCCAGCAGCGATGGCGGCAGCAGCGGTGAGACCTGAACTCTGCCTGCCAAACTTTCTCCCTCCCCCCCCAGACAGTGGCGAGGGCTGAGCGGATTACAGCCGCCGGCTGGGCAAGCCCTCTCCCACCCCCACGCCCTCCCCTGCAAGTTTTCAGATTTTTCTGCACATCTAGGTATTGCCCCAAATGTGCAGGAAAATCTCCCTGCCCCCCAAGTGACCCCGATGTCCGGATTTAGATATCCGCACGGAGGGGGCATGTTGGGAATTAGATATATAGATATACAGGGAACTCCACTACTAGTGAGCTTACTCATCTATTTTTATGTGTGCAGTTGCACATAGAAAAGGATGTGTAAGTATTGCTTCCCATCATGGAAATTAACAAGGAAGCCACTGCGAATGGAAATCTTCATGTGTGTATCAATGGCACCTGCATGAAAGTATCAAGTATCATCCTCATAGTTTCCTGTAAAATTCTGGATGAGTTATAAGAATCAAATTTGCCCAGCATCTGTGTCCCCCCCCCCCCGAAGTTACAGGAGCAAGCTGGAGGCTGCTGATACATATGGGTTGCAGAAGATTTGCTGAATGATGTATGGACTGTCCCCACTGCTTGATCTTGACCCACTTGGGGTGAACTTATTTAACTTCCATTTTCCATAAATTTAAGCCACAAAGTAGGGAGAGGGAAATAGGCTGGCTCATTGCAGCCTGGAATCATTATGTCATGGTGCTAGTATGAGGCTATGTGGATACTTTAGCAAGCTCATAGTACCGTTTTTCATTATGGGACACCAAACATTTTAGAGTCATGTTATTTTATGTCTTTTCATTGAGTTTTCCACCATTTTGTTATGTATTAAGGCAAAATTGTAATGTTACAGTTTTATCTTTGAACATCTTGGGCTGAATCCTATGCATTCTTAAGAGTAGATTGATAAAAAAAAATATTGAGTTTATTACGACATATATACAAAACAGTATTGTACAACCTTGTGATAAGTAAGATATTGAACATCTAAGATGCATAGAACGTCATACAAAAATACTTCTCTATTATGTTGCATTAGAGAAGTGGATCATAACACAAACTTTAAATCATCCAACTACCAAACATATCATAAAGGTAAAGGTAAAGGTTCCCTTGCTCGAAAGCCAGTCGAGTCCGACTCTAGGGTTGCGGTGCTCATCTCCGTTTCAAAGCCGAAGAGCCAGCGCTGTCCGAAGACGTTTCCGTGGTCATGTGGCCGGCATGACTAAACACCCAGGCGCACGGAACGCTGTTACCTTCCCACCGAAGTGGTACCTATTTATCTACTTGCAATTTCTTGCTTTCGAACTGCTAGGTTGGCAGTTCGAAAGCAAGAAATCATACATATCATACAACCTTTTTAATGTCAGATATTAAGCAAGTTCATATGAACCAATTTTTTAGGAACCACATTGTGAGAAGCATAATACAGGAAGCCACTTTACTACAAATTTGGAGTGTATATCCCTATCCATATTACTTTGAGTTATTTGATCAGTGATTTTTTCCCCATTATATATAGACTAGTAAGGAAAGCCCGTCGTGGCGGTAGACGACGGGCCCTAGATAGGAAGGAAGGGCGAGTGGAAGGGAGGAATGGAGAAGAGGAGGTAGAGAGAGAGACACAGAGTTAGAGAGGGGGGAAAGAGAGAAAAGGGGGGGAGACAGAGTGGGGTTTATGGTATTATTTTGGAAAGAAAGGAAGGGAGAAAGCTAGGAAGGAAGGAAGGAAGGAAGGAAGGAAGGTAGATGGGTAGAAAGACAGAGATTGAAAGAGAGTGAATGGGAGGAAGGATAGTTGAGAAGGAAGAAGGGCAGAGAAACAGAGGGGGGAAACAGAGTGGGTGAGAGAGAGAATGTTGGGAGGGG